>NW_010312250.1:9495-22890 GCF_000700745.2 Antrostomus carolinensis
GTGTCCTACAGTTTTTTGTTCTAATTTTAGTTTAACCTCATGACCTGTAGCAGATCACAGGCAAGGCCATGTTAACTTTCAGTTTTCCTCACTTATAAAATGGGGTTAAGCTGGTGAAAACATAAAAGATTTTTGGGTTGTAGTATGTTTCTACTGATGAGGGAACAACACTCTTCAATGAAGGCAGAATTGCTTTACTGTGTAGAAAGTAATGCTAAATGCTGGAATCAAGCAGAGGAATTAATTTAATCTTAAGGGATGTCTGCACTGTAGACATGTACATCTGAGGTAGTCACTATTGGCTGCCTTCCTCGTCAATGGAGAATACTTGCCACAATCCATTTGACTTGCTTTAAATGTCTGATTTAAGGTGAGAAGAATAATGCCTTATGAATAATGCTCATTATATAATTTAATCCTACCTGCTGCCATAGAGGTACATCCAGCTACTCTGTATTGCTTGTGGTTGCTTTTGTTTGCCTAAAGTATCACTTTCATAAAGTCCTTTTTTAAGACTAATTTGTAAAAAAAATCCAATACTTGTACTGGTGATGCTATTTTTTTTCCCCTTTCCTTCCCACCCATATCTTATGTTAACCTTCAAAAAATAGCTAATGAAGCATATAAATAGCAGTTGAAACCAGTTCTCATAGAATATCATCATGTTTGAAAGTAAAGGCTGAGCATTAGTCAGCAACTGCTATAAAAAATGAAAGGTAAATGTGATATGCAGCAGTGAAAGGCTGAAGTGGTGATTAGTCTTTTGACAAATAGATGAGTCTGGCTCATCCAGCTGTCAGGATGGTTGTATATACATTTTGCTATATCATTCTCATTGCGTTACTTTTGAATTTGAACTGAAGTCAGAGTAATTGCATAGAAAGATGTGTCACTGTTTAACAAGGTTATAAAAATGTGTGCTCTGTTCCTGCACCTCCTTCTGAGATGCAGTGGCATTTCTACTTGGTCTGTGAATTGTGCCATTCCAGTCATTCACTTTTTAGTTGTAATGTGAATACGAGGTTTTTCAATATATTTACAAGAATACATGTTTTGATATCTTTGGAGCTTGGATATTATTATATACAGAGGGTAACTACATGTTAAGGCTGTGTTGTTTGTGCAAGCTTGTTCTCATGAAATTATCATTGAGAGGATATACATCTATATACACATAAATCCTGGGGTTTTGTTTTGTTTTGTTTTCTTGGAGCTGGTTTGGAAATCTGAGTTAAAAATAAAGGTGGATAATGAAATGTGATGTATGTGTACATTCCTTGTCCCATTATGCTGATAGCCTTGTATCTGGCATTTTGGAGAAAATATTAAAAGATAATGAGTATGCCTTTGTGCATAACCCATGGCTCAGAGAAGAAAAGAGGCTTTTCGGAGACTTGCATGTTGTTAGCGGTGAATATTGGAAAACCCCCCTCTGCTTGTCCTCCCTTGTGAGAAGTGAAACTTGAAAGAACTTTCACTTCTTTTACTGGTTTGAAAACATATTTGACCTCTAAGAAAGGAAGCCAGGGAGAGCGTTGAGTAAGTTGTTTTACCATCTCTTGAAATACCTCCTTTACTGGTTCTGTGCCAGAATCTGAAGTGCTGTAGTGACAGCAGCCAAAAGGGAGTGGGGATTTGGATGGAGATAAAGGAGAAGATTAAAAAAAGAAGTCTAAACCTATATTTAATCCAATGGTCTCGTTATCTGAAGTTGGCTACTTCCAGGAGCTCTGCAAACTTTTCCTTTAGTGAATGAATCGAACCCTGTGTTATAATGACAAATACTTCTTCTGGGAAATACTCATGTTGTGTTACATTAAGGCTACAGTGAAAAAGTACAAACTGAATTAGGTATAAAAGATACGACTTTTTACATCTGTGATGCATGTGGATTGCAGAGGCAAAGATGACCCAAGAAAGTGGAAGCTATGTGTCTGAGTTGTTGAAAAACAGGTTTTGGAATGACATCCCAGGAGCAGCTGCTGTTGAGTACATGGTATTGTGGGGGGTGCAGTGAGATGATCAGTGAAATGTTGAATTTTTCTTTAGTCCAAGGAGAAAGGAGGATTTATTAGTGCTTCTGATGGATTTATTGCAAAACACTGCTACTTGAACATGATTCTGAGATTTTAATTCACATCATCATAGTTGACTTTTAGTTGGTTGATTTCAGTAAACTTCTACTGATTTAATCCAGTTGAGACTCTTTTCCACAATCACCACGGTATTATTCACTTGAAGTATACTCCTGTACTATAAGCTCTCTGGAGCAGAGAGCTCCAACATCCTAAGAAAAATGGTTTCAGGTCTCTTTGGAAGCAGATGTTTGCCCCTGAGTAGCAGTATTCAGCAGCATACGTCCTAATTTGAGGATGCCTAGTAGTTAAGCATTGCAGAACTAAATTTAACAGTACCTGGGTCACCCTTGTGATTATGTGTCGCCTTTGTTGGCATTAAGTGAGATGTCTGCTTCCTATAATTCTACTTGAATTTCACATCCTCCTTTTTTCCCACTTGATAGAAATGTCTTCTTGGGGGTTAAAGGCTCATAAGGTAAACGTGTAAGACTGCATTATATGTTCACTTTTGCCAAACATGAACTTTTTATTCTGCTGTTAGTCCCGTGCAGGGTACATGATGAGTACATCCTCATTCGAGATTTTCTGAAGTCTCGTCAAAGCTGCAGTTGAACCAAGTGGACAAAATTGAACAGAGAAGCCTAAACAATGTCAGCAATAGTCTTGAGCAGTCCATGTGAGTGTGCACAGTGACAATTTTGGAGAGAAAGGTCTCACCCATAACATCAGAGCAGTCACAGCAGGAGGACACAACTGTTTTTTAATCGAAGTGGGAGGTGAGGCATGGCAAAAGTGAAGGCTTTGGAGTGGTGTGAGGACTCGAGAAGAGATTTTGAGTAAGGCTGAAGGCAGAGGGGCTTGGTGTAAGAAGCTTTTGAGTGTCTGACTTGCTTTAATTAGGAGCAATGGATTTAAAGTTCAGTGTGCTGATGCAAAATAATTCCCTTACAGAACCCTTGGTGAGAATCTGAGTCCTTTCATTTTGTTATTATTTAAATCTACTGGTGTATGAGGCTGTCATCAGAAAGAATGTTTGTTGCTTCTTGTATATTCAGGTCAGGAAAGATGTTCATGAAATATGTAGTCACATAGTAATTATGTCATCAGATACACTGCCACAAAACTCTCCTCAGTGAAGAGGAATTTCCTTTACACCTGACGATAACATTTTTCAAAATAAAATATGTCAAAGCTTAGAAGTTTATCTTGGCAGAACATCATACCATTAAAGCAAGATTGAATGTATCCTGTCCAAATCTCTTGCTTCTTGTAATGGTGCCTAAGGCTACAGTCCTCCAGATGTTGATACTACCAGCATTTACATTTTGAATGAAAAAAACCCTCTTGTTACCACAGACACTTTACAGTAGAAATTCTACCTTTTTTTCAGAACGGTTTGTCTGATGTAATGCAAAAAAAATGCAATGGGAAAAAAAAAATCTTCAGAATAGTTTGCCCTTAGCCGTAAGAATGAGAAAAGATGGGGCAGCCACTCTTTCATGTCCCTTGCTTCCCAGTCCAGGTTAAGATTGCACTATTTGTCCATAAATAGCTAAAAATTGCTTTAGTCTCAGGAAGGAAACAGAAGGTGCTGTAGTAGAAATAGTAATGAAAGGGCAAGGAAAAGTTTTGCTTGCACTAACACTGGCCAGACATGATCAGCTTTAAACTTAATGAGTCTTATTTACACTGAGTCTGCTCACACTGCCTCAGCCTTAAAGGGGCCTAAAACAAGTGAGAATGGGAATAATTTCCTCTCAGTTTTGGTAATTAACACAACTACTCCCACCAGGGATCAAGAGATGGTGGTAAGACAACTCAATTTTCTTAGTTTTGTTGGGTAACCAAAGACAGCTTGCAGCCTTCTGGCTGAGGTGATGCGGTTTCACAAGATTTTATGAAGGAAAGGCAGGACCAAGTGATCAAGGGATGAGATAACAGGACACTGAGAAGAGAAATACATCTTTCTTGGCAGATATTGTTAGGAAAGCCATATATAGTTGATCAAGCATGGACAGGTTTCAATTGGAATTATGTTATTTTTTAAAGAAAAACTGTATTGCCACATGCAGACCTGCTTTAAGATTGCTTTGTCCTGCTCTCGCTCACGGGTTTAGCTCTCTTATGTGCTTACATGTGTTGCTGGGTTGGTACCTGAGGCTTGAATCTGGTAGAGATTCATGATGCAGCTGCATAGGCTAATTTTCCAGTCTGTTGCTACTATTTCTGTCCTGTAGACTCTAAATCGGAGCTTGCAATTGAGTGTCAGCCTGAAGAAGAAAGGCGTGGAGGATTGCTGATACTTTCAGGATCAGATGTTCAGTTCATCATCCCCCAACAAACAGATCTTAGGGATGAATTGGTCAGATCATTAGTAACAGTTCCAAGGAATGTCATGAAAACACCAAGCAGAACGTGTATACATTACATTTGTCATGTATATGTGGTTTCGCAGTAGTGAGATATATGTGAGAAGAAACAAAGGTGAGAAGTAACATACTGAATTTTCCATACAAGTTACTTCTAAAGGTAGATGATTTTCCCAGATGATATTTTGCCCTACGTGGCACCTTTGCATAGGAACACCTTATTAGGAAAGATACTGGGATTGTGATGTGTATGAGGTTGTTTTACAGGTTATACATAGGCAAAATGAGAGAGATTTATCTTCTAGATATCACTTTAGATCATGATTTTGTATAGTGGCAGTAATATCATCAGAGGTAGTATATTCAGCAAATATACACATACACGTGTGCTTCATAATTTAGTGTACTCTTTGTTTTGTGCTTGCACTTCAAATAATTTCTGTTCTACCATGATATCCCGTGGCATGGATGGATGCCTGTTAGTAGAACAAGTAACATAATTCCTGAGTTAGAAAGGTCATAGATAGGGCAATGGGACTGAGGACCCAAAGCTGGAAAATGTATTAACATAGTTTAATCAGTCATACTAAATTCCACTGTGGCATATTTCTTCAACAAATTAGTTAAAAGGATTCTGGGTTCTGTCACTGGAAAAGAAAACACTTAATCTTTTATTCTAAAAAGAATACTTTTTTTTCTTTAATTATTGTGTCTGAAAGTTTGGGTGTTTCTTTTTTTGTTTTGTTTTGCATTTTCATGGGTGTTTATTACAGAGTCTGCTCTAAGATTTAAAACATTACATTAGGATATCTATCTTTTCCTGTAAATTTTGCCAGAGCTTTGTTGTGCAGCCTTGATCAAATTACTCACTCCTTCTGTGTCTTACTTTCACTTTATTCAGGTAATAGACTCTCCAGTACGGTCCTAAACTTTAGTGTGTCTGCAAAGTGCATAGCACAATGTGATGTTGATATCAGATTTCTAAGACTTATTGCAATTCAAAGAAGTAGAAATTATTTGGAGTTTGGCTAAGCTGTGTTAACCAGTATCTTCTGTGGTGAAGAGCCATTACTTCAAATATTGGAAGAATGTGTGTACAAACCGTTGGCAAACCAGCGTGTTTTTGACAGGACAGTGTGTTTAGGTGAGCAAGCATAGTCAAGAAGCGTGATTCAGATTCTAATTGTTCCCGAGGGAAGGAGTGCAAATATGAAAGTGCATCAGTGAGATTCATCTGCCCAGTAACTGTGATTGTTTCATTTCCTAGATGACCATGCAGGATTTGTAACTTATGCAACATCAGCTACCCCTTGAATAGTTTGAAGCTGAAGTTGGAAACCAGTTCAGAACTGCTTTACTGTGGCTATTCTCATGCATCCTATACAACTCATATCCTGCCTCTTCCTTCCCTACAGAGGAAGGGTAAGGGAGGCAGAGAATACAGTTCCATTGCTATGTGGTGATTCTGTAATAATTAACAACAGCACTCTTGTTGAGTTGCACTCTTGGTGCATTCAAATTGAAATTCTTCCTCTATTAGAGTGCTTGCTCTTTTTCATAAGTACCTTGTAGAGCTTTATAGCTTATGAGCTTCGTAATGGTGACAACCCACCCTGAAATACAACTGTACTATGATTTGCTGCATTGAAGAACTAATGTATGATTACTTTTTTCTTAAGTAGATATGCCTAATGGAGTTTTAAGAAATAAAGAACTTATTCACTAAGTTCAGTAATTAGTGATACAGTAAAAATAGGATTCCTCTAAATTACTTTTAAAGTTGGCCTATTTCCATCTACACCATTTAAATAGGTATTAATTTGAAGCCAGCTGCTTCTTGCCTTTTGCATTTCAGTATTGTGCTGTTAGTTTTTCTTTCTTCCTCTTGAGGATGAAATGTGTGTCCTGTAGGCTTATCAGCCCTGACTTTTGGTATGTGACAACGCTCTACTGTGATCTCCTAACTCATCAATTGAATGGGAGCCATAGTCTTTGAAAGTGTTTTAGAGAGCCTCTTTCTTGGATAGTGCACATTATTTCTATACTAAGGGTATGCTATGCCATAAAATAATGTTTATGTTCCTTCAAGCTCAGCACCATTTGTAAGCACAAGTGCTGAAGCAATTTAGAAAGAGATGTTAAGTTTATATCCTACCAGGGAAGAAGTTTTATTATTGTGTATGCAAAGCAACAGGAAAACAAAGCTGTGCTTTTATATTTTATTAATCATTATCATGTTTCAGGGCCTCTTCTTGTATCAGTATTTACAGACATACAGAATTCTTTCTTTATGAGCATACTAAAAAAAAATAATTAGGAAATTGCTAATAAGGCTTCTGAATCTTTAGAAAAAGCACTTGCTTTATAAAACGAAGAATTGTTTCAGCAGTGTATGTCCGAACAATGAGGCTTACAAATGCCAGATGTAGAAGAATAGCATTGTGCTTTGGCATTGGATTATGAACGTAGAATGGAGATTAAAGCAGATGGAGATTAAAGCAGTTATCTTAACCGCCATGTAGAGCAATATCACTGTTGGTAATGCCAGACATTTAAATATGAATCAAGTCCCAACATAGCCCTGAAATATCCTAAAATCATTTAAAACATACTTCAGGTTGGTTTTTATTTGCCTGCTGATTTTATTCTTTGAGATGCGCTTTCTGAGCTTCCAAACCTTAAGAAACTGGAAATTATCTGCAAGTAGATTCATAATGGTTCAGAGCATAGTAAAGATGCCCATGCTCATGCTTCCTGTGATCAGGAAAAAAAAAAAAAAAGGAAAAAAAAAAAGACAAAAAAGCCCCCATAAGATGCTTGAGTTTTGTGACGGGTAGTGAAATGACTGAGATATCTTATAATAATATGAAAAAATATTATCAATCTGAGATGATCACAAATATTACTCATGCTGCAGATTTAATTTGTTAATTGGGCATGTGTGTTATCATTAAAACCCCTCTTACTCAGCTATAAACTTTTGAAATGTTTTCCACTGGAATGAAATGGTTTTTATCATTATACTTCTTCAGATTTCAGTCTGCTGTTCTTTACCTAGCAACAGATTTTATTTAAATCCTGGGCTACACTGATAATAATGAGGTAGTCAAATATTATAGAAGAAAACTTACAGCTGCTTTTTGTTCATTTGTTGCTGACATTGAATTTGTCCAGTTGATATTGCATGTAAAATGTTGGAACAAGCAGAGAAAGAAGCGATTCTAGCAATGAGAGAGATTTCACCACCACTATGGTTGGGTATGTCATTCCAGAGAAGACCAGGAACCTCCACATGGTGATGTTATCATACAATTTCTTCTCAATAAGGCAAGAAGATTTTACAGCTGCCAAAGTTAAGCTGGAAAGAGATCCAAAGTGACAACTGAGTATCTGCTTCCTGTGCATTTGTAGTAGATCATTTCCAGTACCATTAAGGTATGTTCAGTTCTGGATCTTTACATGAATCCAGCAAATGCTAGGTCCACTTTCTTAGCTTCACTTAGATGAACATTCATGGATTTTGGCTAGCTTCTGAATGAGCTTGTTCAAGAAGGAGAGATTTGATATGCTTTTTGGTTTCAAATCATTAAAGATTGCAAAAAGTCAGCCTTCTTCACTGCTAGGCAAACTAGTTTGGGCTTGAAAGATAAAAAGAGTTTATTTCTTTGAAAGACATTTGTAATTTCTGTAGAAAAGGCCTTCTGTTCATAATTCTTTCATGAATCGGTAAAAACATGAATAAATACAGATGTGTTTTAGGTTGGTGATATCTAAGTTTAATTTGCACAAGCAAATTACCTCATCATGAAGAGTAAACTGAGGAGGGGTCATATGGAATTATCTTTGGAGTTCCTCAGTGGGTCCAGAATCAATTATCCTGCTTGCATTCTTTTATCTGTAGCAACTGCAGTTCCTCCAAGCGATAAACTATGTCAGTGTCAGTGTTGAATGACAGTTGAGGATTTGATCTCTCGTTATGCCCAAAAATCCATTTTAAAGGAACATTAAATTTACAAGGAAACTTCACATTTAAAAATAACTGTACATTCCTAGTTCAGCAGTTGTCTGTTAGTCTCTCTTGGTGGCAACACATCCTATTTTTACTCTAGAGCCTCAGGCTTACACAGTGGAGAATGTCCTCCTCCAGAACCAGTATCAGTGTTATAAAATGCAAAATGTTTCTCAGAATGGTTGCAGAAGTTAAAAGAGGCAGAATATTGCTGGAAGAAAGATCTCAAGATCAAGTAAGTTAGAAAAAGCCCTGCAAAAGATTAATTTTATGCCAGTCCTCCTTCTGCTTGGCAAGTCACTTTTAATGAGATTTTCAAAGTTAGGGAGGAATTACATGTTCTTTATTTTCAAGGTGCCACAATATTTTTGGACTTTGACTTAAAAAAAAAGTAGTAAGCACTACAGCTGGAATTGGAGTCTGTACTTGTACCATGTAAAATATTATAAAAAAGAGAGTGCATGTGTAACAAAACGGACCTGCAGAATTAATGATATTGTGATTGTTCTGGCATTCTTCCATAAAAGGAGGAATGATAATTCTTACTCACAGAAGGGGTGTGAGATAAATCCATTACCTTTTGTAAAGTTCTGAGGTGCCACCATGGTACTGAAAAGCTTAGGAAGAACCCATAATAAACCAGTGTTTAAATAGTGTGCATGTTAAATATGGGCTAGGGAAACTCAGTTGTGTGCCATATGGTGGAGAACAGAGGAACAAATAGTGCATTGCCTATGAAAATGTAATCAGTGCCTTGAACATTTTTGGTCATATCCTAAAGCATTTACTGCAAGACTATACACTAAAACATGCTGTCTGTATCTTTTGCCTGTGCTTTGCTTTCATAGATGCTTAGTTGAACACGTGTTTAAGCTCATTTTTAAGCATATAACTTTAAATACAAGTTTAGTCATGCTAAAATCAATCTATGAGCAAATTCATAATCTTAAATAAATAAATACTGTATCACTATATCATTGGTTTGGAGGTAAATGTCCAAACTGTTTCCTATTTCTGGTTAGTTATAACCATTTTCTAGGGCTTGTTGATCATCATGTTGCCAGGAGATGAGCAGAGAGAAGCAACTGGTTAACAGCTGGTTGCGTCTGGTCACAGCCAGGAAAGCACAGCAATAGAATAAACAGTTCAGTTTTCAACAGCTGCATTTGCAGTTACAGTCTACTGAATCAAGTAAGTGCAGCTTTCCAAGTATAATTTGCAAGCTAGAAACATAAATTATCTTCAGAAACATTTAGAAGTAATGAGAAAAAAAAAAATCTCCTTTTTTTACAATGCTCTCCCTCTCTTACTACTGTTATTTTTAATTCCCATCTTTTAAACATTGGAAACATTTACTAATAGACAACATGCTTAAGCATTTTAATTCTTACTCTGTGTCTTGTGCCTTGATGTCTCTATTTCAATTTCTAAAGGTTCTGTGCTCTCCTGTTTCACTTCTAGGAACATTTTGAGTGCTGTTAGATATTTCCTGATAGCCACCAAGGACTTTGCTATAGGTTTTTATTGTCCCTGGAAAGTCACCAGATGCAATATTGATGGGTAACAGTAGAACACTTTATTAAAGAACAAATTGGATTTGGAACATCGTTACATAATGGATTGCCTGAATGTGCTACTGAAAGCCAGCCAGAAAATGGGAGATGGTCATACTATTTGAAGACATCACATCTGGGGCCAAAAATGGTTGTCTTGTTTTTCCATCAAGATATCAGCAATCCCAGATGCTGAGATTAAAGGAAGTTAAGTTGGCCCAAGATATTAAAATACTTCTGTGACTAGCTGATGGTTCAGAATCTCAGGAGAAGTTCATCTGCAAATAGTGAATCTAAGGCTAAAAGTTTGTGACAGGTGAAAGAAAGATAATGTTTTATATCTGTGCTGGTGGTAAATGGTTAGTAAAGATGCTCATCACAATCTGACATCTGAATATACTGATTTATTCTCAACTGATTTGAAAGCTGTATATGTCAGAGCAAGTGCTGAACAAGTTATTGGTACAAAAAGTCTTTAAAAAGCAGTGATCACATCTTTTGGTCATTCACATGACTGATTAATAATGTACATGAATAGGTACAGCTATGAGTACTCATGCTAACAGAGTCAGATGTCCTAAGGGCAGTTTGTAGGTTGGAAGACATCATCTGGGGAGCAAGACCAGCCCACAAGGGCATAAATGGCTGTTTTTTCTTAGGAACAGTGAATATTCAGAACAGCCTGTGCCCTGCCCAATCCTGATCCTGACTTACTGACCGACTTACTGTGGGGACCTTGGACCTGCACTGTGGTTTGCCCTGTCTGCAGTCCTGTCTCTGGCCCTGCCTCCTGCTGTTCCTGACTGGATGGACCCCAGACACGACTCATTTCCTCACCATGTCCGGGACTGCTGATGGCACCTGTCACTGTGACCAACCTGGTCCTGCTCAGATGCTTCAGGATGGTGCCGTGGTCAGGGTGGGGTGGTCACTGCCCCGCCTGTGCCGTGATCACTGTCAGCTCCTGGGTCATCTCTCTTGCGTACCAGTCCTGCTCTTGCTGCTACCTGACAGGCTGTGTCCAGTAAAATCCATTGTCTGGATTATTTTTAATAACGTTCGTTTATAGTTTGAAATAACTATCATGTAGATAACATCACGGATACTAAAGGTTGGGTTAAATGATGTTAATATTCAGTATTTCTGTTGTCAAAGATTGTGGAAGCCCCAGACTTATCCCACAGCCTCTCCAAAATAGGTTCTGTATGACAGAATGAAGAGACAAACTCTTTTCTAGCCAACTTGAACTACAAATATAAACAAAAGACAGAAAAGCCAAAATCACAAGTGATCAAAGGACTTACGACTTAAAGAGCATCTTAATTGCAAGATGACATTTGGGATGAACTGCACACCCTGGGAAAGCATTGATTTGTTAGAGTGGTGTAGCATCCCAGAGCATCACTCTGCTTAGTTAAGGGCTCTTGTACATCTCACGGTGCAACTCAAACTGAATTTGTGGAATTTATTGTGAAATCGAACCAGAGTTACAAGAGAACTGTGTCAGCCTTTATAGCCATGCCAGTCCGTGTTATCTACCTGTCCTGGAAAATAGTAAGTTGTGAACAACAACAAGAACTGTAAGACCATATGTATATTAGATTGCTAAATCAGGGCATATCAAGTTTAGGTGAGATTTTGGCAGATCAAAAAGCCTTTCAGGTTACCTTTTGATCCACATACCGCTGTAGCTGCAGTTGCTGTTATGTAGTGCCTTTACCTGCACTACATAAAGAGCTATTTCCAAAGTAGACAGACAGTAGACAGAAAAGTTTGCCTAAGTTACCAAAGAGCCTCAACATTTTCTACAACCTGTTCTTATCTCCTGAATAAATAAAAACTGCCTAGTTGTATATTTACTTGGGAGACTAAAAGGCTTTCTTCAAGTTCATTAGTACTGCTTGCATAACTGATCCATACTTTATAATGTTCAGGACTTCTTATTCACTTTTTCTCATAAAATGAACAAATATTTTGATCCTGGAGACCTGTACAACAATACTCCCCTGTGAGTGTGGACTTCAGCTCAGGGGGGTCTGATTTAATAAACATTTATTTAACCTATTTTGATTATAGTTGCCATTTTGTCTCGATGGAGACAAGATCTTGATGTCCTCACAGAGAAGTGAACCCAAGGGTATATTGTAGAAGTTCATATTATATTATATTTTTTTTTTTTGAGTCTTTTAACAACAGTCTTTTCTATGTCAGATTGATGTGAACCAGTACAGTAGCATAAAAATTGTTTCACTTGCAAACAAAAATCATACTAGTATGACTGTTAGGTCCTCATACATGTTGTATTAATGCATCTTCTTTAATAGAGCATGCAGAATTTTATGACATTTTGTGTACTTATTCATCTGAACTTTAATATGTAAAAAGTGTCATGCCACAGCCAGAAGAGCAAGTGATTTCCTAACTATGATTGTCACATAGATAGATGGACAGCTACATGTATTTTAAAAATGAATATTAAAGTCAATAATTGAGGATAAGCTACTTAACTGTACGCTCACCTGTATGTATGTATGGCTTTGGTTCATAAAAGTCATCAGTCAGATGCCTGAAAACATCCCTCAGTGCATCCAGCTACCAAAATAGTGTATTCTTCATCCATTCCATCTTCAGTCATAACCTAAAGAAATATTAAAGATTATGTTATTGACCTTATAAGCACAAAGCTATCACAAATCTTTTTTTGTGTTATGCATAGTTGCAAGATCAGCACATGTAGCATCCTCTGGATACACAAGCTGGGTTGTACTGGTGGAATAAATGACTTCTTGCTAGAACCAAGGCTGTAGGTAGGTTGGTTTGGTCTGCATTTATGTAAACTCCTTGTTTCATTGGAAATGTGCTGCAACCTTAGAACTTAGCTTTAGGTTAAATGTCTGAAGAAGCCTGAAATTGCAACACAATTCCTATAGAGCTCAATTCAGCCCAGAATCAAAGAATCAAGGGTCTGAGCAGGCTGAGACACAAAGAACAAAAACATGAGAAAAAAAAATCAAAAAAAAAGAACAGACAAAATAGAAGTCTGTTTTCCTCTCAGTAGAGTAATAAGCAGCTAGTATAGAGAACACAAACTGTGTTGGGGGTCCTTCTGTCTAGTACCTCTGCAGAGGGAATGAGGGAAAGCATCTGGTGTGATCTCCGTGGCTGCTCAGTACACCTACTAACTGCTAGAGAAAGGAATGGACTCAAGGTCTTTGATATCAGCCTATCATTACTGTCAAAAAGATTGCAGAAGTAGTTGCTTACTTTAGAATTTCTTCTGATTTGTCACAGCATTCCCAAAAGGACAGTCTCAGGAATGAATGGAGCATTTTGATCCTGGAGACCTGTACAACAGTACTCCCCTGTGAGTGTGGACTTCAGCTCAG
>NW_010312251.1:0-854 GCF_000700745.2 Antrostomus carolinensis
TTCCAATCCCCAACGTTCTGTGATTCTGTAAGCTATCCTAATTGCTAGAAATTCTGTGTAACGATAAGCTACAATGATTACTAAAATCTTTCTATTAACAATAAAGCTCTAATTACTCCTACAAACATGTGGCCAGTTCTTATTCTACCAACAATCCTGAAAAGAACCTGCCTGTCCCCATAGCATCAGGTAGTGTTGGCTGACACTGTCACTCCTTTTTTCTCTTTTGTGTGGACACTAAGCTCAGGCTCACTTGGTTCTGGATGGGTTGTGTTGATCCTCACCAGTGCTCAGAGTACTGTACCTGTTCTGAAATTAGAGATCTGTAGGTGCAACAGATTGGTGACAAATTCTTGTTGCCACAAGTCACAGGCTTCCAGCTTGATAGTTTCCATCCACTTGGTCTCCAGCTGTCGCTCCTTCCTCACCTTATGTAGCTTTTGTTTTCCACAAATACCATGTCAGTCTCCTCTACATCTTCTCCCTTAACCTGGAACCTCAGGGCCTTGACCACAGCACATGTCCCACAAGAGGCCACTGCTGCCCTGACCTCCAGGGAGAGGCAGGAGCACTCTGAAGCACAAGACCTAGATAGAGAGCTCCTCCCTCTGGAGCCAAGGACTCCAATCTGCAAATGGTAGTCCTATGGACAACTATTACATTTTAATGGATGTCCATGTGCTGGACAGCATGTCCTGCAGCATGTTGAGACCACCACTGCCTAGTCTTCAAGCAGATCTGCGTAGTCTTGACACAATTTGACCACCAATTTCTGAGTCTCTTTTCACTCCTGCCGCAACAACTGCTGTGTCTCATTTGCTGCCCATTGCTCTGTGGGCTGCACTCTGGCTTCC
>NW_010312251.1:907-1160 GCF_000700745.2 Antrostomus carolinensis
AACACAATCCTGCCCACATCACCAGCACCCTGAGCACCCAGCTTTTAAAGTGTTCTCACTGACACCCACACCACCCTCACGGCAAATTTGCCTGGGCTGGGCCCTGAGCAACCAGATCTTGCTTCTAAGTTAGCCCTCCTGTGAGCAGAAGGTTGAATGAGAACATTCCAGGTCCCCTCCAACTGAAATTATTCTACATTCTATGTCAAGGACCCTGTTGAATAGAATCAAAGAATGGTCTGGGTTGGAAGGG
>NW_010312252.1:0-8189 GCF_000700745.2 Antrostomus carolinensis
AAATAAAAAATAAAAAATAAAAGGATAAAAAAAAGTAAAAAATAATACTTTGGTGGTCTCTACCTTTTTTAGCCTTTTGAATGACAAGACAAGAACTTTTATCATTTCAACTTGACCAAATAGCTACAGGGAGTGTCAGCTTGTGCACTGCTATTCTTCTCCTCTGATATTTCAGATTCCACCTGTAAAAATTACCATGATAAAGAGCTAAATTCTTGTTAAAAGAAAAATTACCTCCTTTCTCACTTAGCAGTGCCTTGGTATTGCAGCATCCAGTATATGGATTGCTTATGCTAGAAATAGCCTGTTACAAGCAGCTAATAAATAGCCATGACTCCTAAAAGCCAGAACTTAAGTCCTCAATTAATGAGATGCTTTTAGAAAGCTTTGAATAGTTTCTGTGCATCGCTGAAATAAAAGCCACAGAGCCATGAGCACAGATGTACTCCTGGTACATTAATTTTACAGTGCAGGGGAGGGAGAGCCTAAGGGCAGCGCAGCACTCCCCAGCATCCCTCTGCATCACCCAGCGCTCCTCAGGCACGGAAGGCAGCGACAACCGTCCATCTGTCAGGGCTGAACCAAAGAACCTGCTGTTGTCCAAACTACACTTGTAACAGAACAATACAGAAAACATAAAACACATAAATACATGCAAACCCCCCCCCCCCCCCCAAACCATACAATACAAAAAATACATTAAAAAAAACATTATGCTTAGATTATAGCTGTACATCGATCATTTTATTCTACCTCTACTTGATTCTACCTTATTATCTGAACACACTTTCTTTTTGTTTTACTTCTCCTCTCCCACAATACTTTAATTTCTCTCAGGCTGTTTGTCCCTCTCCTGACAAACTAGCCAAACCCTGCTACACAAAAAGAAGTCGTAACTCAAACCACACAACTGATATTCCAGGAAGAAAGTGGAGTCTGTTGCTGTATATGCAAAACTAAAGAGTTATTTGATTGAAATTGATCTTTTTTATTATTGAAAGAACAATTTTTAAGAGTCTCTGTAGCAGACTTACTGTGAGTCAAGTTTTCAGTCAGCACCTAGTCATAAAAAAATACAGATTGCAATGCTAAATCATACTCCATATATAACTATTTGCTTAACTTCCATAAAATAGCAGTTGCTAAATAAAAATCACAGTACTTGCTTTGAATCCACATGAATAGCTTAGAAACAGGCGTGTAGTAAAAGCAGAATGTCCTGCTCTCAAAAGTCTCATTCAAAACACGCCCTGAAATAATCAGCTTGTCACGACAGGAAATAATACTCAGATTTCAGGTAGCTTTAATATTTTCCTGCCTGTGAGTAAAGCAGACTAATGAATCATAACAGACTGTGTTGCACTGCGAGTAACTGCACACACTGCCACAAGCCCTGCAGACACCCAGCACGTGGCCAGCAGGCCATGCAGACCTCACTGGCTCTCCTCAGCTCTTGGAGGATGTGTTAACAGCACAGTCCAGCCCAAGGCAGAGCAGAGTTCTTCTCAACTGAGCCACAGGACACTGCAGCAAAGTGATGCCTGTGCAGACAGAAGATCACTGAGCCCGTTGTTAGCCATGTCTTTGCCCAACAACACTGGCTTTTTGCATCGGTAGTTGCAACAGCTGGGAAGTGCCTCCTAGATACAACCCAACTGCTTCTCATGCATGGGACACTGCCATCCCACCACATCCCAGAATGGGCTGGATTGGAAAAGCCCATCAAGCTCATCAAGTCCAACCACGAACCCAACACTGACAAGTCCCCTATGACTAACCCATGTCCCTCAGCACTGTGTCTACACAACTCTTCAATCCCTCCAGGGATGGGGACTCCACCACTGCCCTGGGCAACCCCTTCCAATGCCTCAGAACCCTTTCAGCAAAGAAATTCTTCCTCACATCCCATCTCAACTGCCCTGGCCACAACTGGAGCCCATTTCCTCTTGTCCTGTCCCTTGGGTCTTGGTTTCCCAGACCCACCCCCACCTCTCTCCACCCTCCTCCAAGGGACTTGGACAGAGCCACAAGGTCTCCCCTCAGCCTCCTTTTCTCCAGGCTCAACACCCCCAGTTCCCTCAGCCACAAGGGAACTCAGCACACTTGTGCTCCAGACCCTTCCCCAGCTCCATTGTCCTTCTCTGGACACGCTCCAGCACCTCCATGTCCTTCTTGGAGTCAGGGGCCCAACACTGAACCCAGCACTTGAGGTGTGAGTTTTCCTAGCAGTGTGCTTGGAAGCCAGTTGCAGAAAGGGTACAGAAAAGCCTGAATCCAGTGAATCCAGCCCAGACCTTATGAATATAGCAAGAGAGCAAAACCTTTTGCTGCCCTAGTGACCACCAGTGACTCTAGAATTCTCACATGAAGATCGTTATCCAGGTTCAGAAGATCTGCTCTCACAGATCCCCTGATACCACAACCCCCAGTGGTAACACAGCAGGCTGCCTGTACTATCTGGGAGCTCCCACATCAGCTATGTGTCCATGGGTAATCCACTCACTGTTGAGAGCTTCCCACCTCTTCAGGCTGTAAAGAGGGGAAAAAAGCTGTAGAAATAAGCAGGTATTTTCTAACAATGCCAAAGCACACGGCAGCTGCTCGGAACATTCACGGAGCTCGAGTCTGATATCCCAATGAAATCTGAATGTTACAGATTCTACAGCCAAGTACTGAAAATCCCCATGGGCATAGGGGCAACTTGTGAACATCATCTTAAGAAGCATTTATAAGTTATGTGAGAGGAGGACTCTGAAAAGACCTCTTGCCATTCTGCACGTAAATGTTACCGTGTTCATCTGGAGGGCAGGAATGGAAATGCTGCTGCTTCTGAATCCATGTTGATATCAATATTGTCAGTGCTAAACACATAGCGATGGAGTTCACCTCTCCAAAGCTAGGCTTGGTGGACAGGACAGGTTCTTCAGCTAATTAATGCAACTGGAACTATGTAAGAACCTATTAAAAAAAACCAAACAAAACAAAAAACCACCACCCCAGGTTCAAAGACAGCAAGCAAAATTAAAGATAACATAATGTGCTCATAAAGATACCATAAATGTGCTCAATCTAAAGCACACGTGGCGAATCCAATGAGTAACCGTTTGCTACTAGCAATGTACGTGATGTTTTGTGGATAGTCAGATACCACGGGAACGTTCTGTGCTGATGTCTAACACAGCTTCAAAGTTCCTGCTCTGCTTGCTTTCTTAAGCTCCCAGGGTGAAAGAACTACTCCATCTGGAAGGGTATCTTGTGCTCAATTAATTTTATGATTTATGTTAAGCCAAAGTCATTCATTTGCCAAATAAAATGTGAAATGAAGTGTAACTTTTTTTTTTGTTTGCTGCTTTGAGGACTGGAGGTCATCTCACTGTCACATAGGTGGCTGCTGCTCTCTTTCCCATTTCAGTAAGATCTTCAGGGAAAAACTGCATCTTCCCCTCTACTTACATTGAATGGACAACAACAACGCTGGAACATACACAGAACTTTAATAAATTCAAAAGCATAGAAAAGGTTTGTCTACCACTAGCAACAGACAGCTAAAAAAGTATAATATAATAACCCTCTTTAAAAACAAAAACCAAGAACAAACAAACCCAAACCCCCTCCAAATAACAAAAACAGAATACCTAAAAAATGCACATCCATAATATTGGGCTAAAGGGAACACGAACTTCTTTTTTACCATCCTGTGCTCTATGATACCTCCGAGACTGAGTTTGATGGTGTAAACTTCAAGACATTTAAGTACACGAAAGAGAAGGCATCAGAAGCCAGTGATCTCTGCAAAGTTCTTTCTGTGGTCCTGTGACAATACACTTAAGGAGAAAATGTAGTGTCCTGCTGAGGGAGAGCAACCAACTTACCTAAAACACCTGCTATCTGGCACACCAACGTGCCAGCATCACCTCCTAGAAGTGTACAGGTGTCCCTGAAATAAAGCTAACAACTAGAGAACATCCTCTCCACAAACTTTCACAGGTGGCTTGGACTTCACCATTGACTGACTTGGTTATTTCCCTCCCCAGAAGTTACCAATTCTCCTGTGTCTGCTGCCAAAACAGCAGCAGCTGTTCTCCACATTCTCCATCACCACCACGCTGTGTGGCAGAGCTTCCTTCAAAACTTGTGGGGGAAACAGACTCCTGCTGACTTCTAACATTGACAAATGGGGTAATCAGCTGCTAACAGGCAAAGTCACAATTCCAGTGTTTGTTTGGTTAAATTTTTTGTTTGTTTTTTAATTTTTTTTAGAACCAAACTATGATTTAGATCTTTACTAATAATTAGTTCCTAAGAAGAATGCAACTGTAAATAATTAAAAAACCACTATAAGCTTTAATAACAGACGTGGATTTTTATTTACCTGTTGATTATTTTTTATTATTATTTAGCACCCATCTTGCAATGCACATTGTGTGAAAGAGGTATGAGAAAAGTAGAAGGAATGAGAGACAAAGAGAGAGAAGCAGGGCCACACAAAGTCATGTAAGAATTTTACAAGGTAAAATTGATCAGAACCTGAAGAACCAAAGTTCCTTCACATCCATCATTTCATCAACAAAAGACCAAGAAATCTCTTCTCTCATTGAAAACTTAATAAACATAGTGGGTAACACCTACTGGCCCCAGTCTGCAAATGCTCAATGGATACCAACACCTGCCGTGACATCCATGGCTTTACTCCAACAGGTCTTTCTCTCTGGCAGACTTCAGCAGTAGGACAGTCCACAGAAGAGGCTGTTCCAGGTTGACACCGAGATTTCCCTCTTGGTACTGTCCTCCAGAAGAGCACAATTTTGAGCTATGTCACTGCTCCAAGTAGTGATAAACACCTTGTGAAGCTCCTCCATCCACTAAGAGCACGAAGGAGAGGAAGGAGGAGAGCTCTGCTCTGCATCCTTCCTTCTGGGACAGCTGCTCGATCCCTTGTCAGCGCTACAACCCAGTCTTCAGCAAGGCAACTCAAAACAGCACCGAGCAGTGAATATTCTTCATTCTGCAGCTGAAACCCCACTGCCTGACATGCTCCCTCCAGACACACGTGTTCCTTTGGCCAGCAAACGTGCATGTTGGGAGCACATGCTCAGTTTGGCAGATATAAAACCAGCACAAGTTGGGAGCAATCTAAAAGAAAGATTCCAAGAGAGATGCTGTAGAACGTGAGAAGCGGGGAATGTGAAGGGAATAACCACTTGTGTACATCAAAGGCAGAAAATACAAGGGCAGGAAATTGTGAGAACGACTTGTAATCAAGCTCTGTATCTTGTAACTAAACTGTAACTACAATGCAAGTCATGGGAGTGAAGAGATGAGCAGCAGCAAAGGATGTGTAAAACCCCAGCTCTTAACTGATCCCAAAGTCTTGGGCTGTCGTTGCCTTCGAGCTCACATATGTCACGCCGAGGTGACAGGGTAGGATGGGACAGGAACACAAGCCTCTTCGTGTACATATCTAGAAATCACAGAATCACAGAATGTTGGGGATTGGAAGGGACCTCAAAAGCTCATCCAGTCCAATCCCCCTGCCAGAGCAGGAACCTAAATGAGATCACACAGGAAGGGTCCAGTTGGGTTTTGAATGTCTCCAGAGAAGGAGACTCCACACCCTCCCTGGGCAGCCTGTCCCAGGGCTCCAACACCCTCACTGTAAAGAAGTTTCTTCTCGAGTTTAAGCAAAACCTCCTGTGTTCCAGCTCACACCCATTGCCCCTTGTCCTACCATTGGGCATCACTGAGAAGAGCCTGGCTCCATCCTCCTGACATTCACCCTTTACATATTTATAAACATTAATGAGGTCTCCCCTCAGTCTCCTCTTCTCCAAGCTAAAGAGCCCCAGCTCCCTCAGCCTTTCCTCAGCAGGGAGATGCTCCACTCCCTTCATCATCTTGGTGGCTTCTGCACACAGACCTTTTGTTAAACTTGTACAGCAGAACTGGAAGAGATCTGAAGAGACCACTCTGCCCAGCCCTCCACTCCAAAGCTAAAGTTTGCCTTACCTGTCCCCCACGGTGCCACTGGAGGAATTCCACAGCTCCCCAGGATGAGCTGCTCCAGAGCTCAGCTACCCCTACACCTACAGTTTCATAACATTCAACCAAAACAAGGCCAGAAAGGTGAGGAGAAGATTAGTTTTCAGCTGGAGATGAGGGACAACCCACACATGTGAATACTGTAACTGTGCCCTCGCATATTTTCTAGGATAAGCAAAGCCAGTTCTAGTGCCCTTTCCCAGAACTACAGGAGTTTTAAGCTCTTTCTTTTTGCCTTTTTCTAGATTCTCATCACTCATGCATTATTTTTCGTAAAGCCTGCAGCTCAGAACTGATAGCTCAGCAGCCCTGAGCTGAGGAACGATGACAGCCCAACTTTCAGTTGCTATTCCTACACTCATGCATTTAACACTTGCATCCTTCACAACATCACTTATTAACATCATCCTGCTTATGAACTGATTCCAGACCTCAGGGGTAGGTCTGGCAAGTAAAACAGAAGCTCAATCAGTTACTGTGTATTGTGGATTGATGCACTGGATTCACTCTTTTTAAATATGCTTTATTTTCACTACAAATATGAAGTATAATGCTGTTCCCAGAGTGCTCCCAACCCCTTCCAGACTGGCACCAGTGCATTCCTTGTTGCAATCTAAGATCCTAGCTCAAGGAAAACCAGCAGACATCGACATTCCTCCTGAAAGAAACACCATCCCCTCCTTTCTGTTCCCAGTTTGTGCTGCACTCACACCTGCTTCCTCCTCCTGCCAGCACACACACAGATGAGGAACTACAGCGGGAGCTCCTGACTGAAAGACAGGCAGCTGAAGTGCCACCAAACTACAGCCTGAAGTCATTAACAGAAATATTGAGCAGTACTAGAGCCAGAAAAAATCCCTGATGTGCTTCATCCAACAATTTGGCACACTTTTTACTGAGAAACTTGCCCTGAGTTTTGCTAAGCACCTTATCCTCTTGATGCTTGCAAACTGATTTCTAAATAAACAAACATATCTGGTATCTTTCCTGCTGCCAAAACAGCTGCTCACGAGTCTGTATCTTTCCCAGGTTCTTCCCCTCCCTTTCTTTAAGGGCAAGTATTCCTTTTTGCCCTTCCTTGGGATATTTTACCCATCCTTGAATTCTCAGAAATCATCATTGATGTCTCAAGAAATTGTCTCAACAGTTTCCTGGACTATTCCAGGGAGAATTTCTCCAGGCTGTGCTAGTCTGAGTACATAAAACTTTATAATTACTTGTTGATTATTAAATGAATACCAAAAAATGAGGACAGCAGGTTATTTTATTGCCAAAGTAAAAACTTCACAGTGTTACAAAAAGTCACCCGTGTTCCCCTTGTGTGCATCACCGCATATAAAAAGCCTCCCCCAAAATTAACCCGTACAAACAGCAGCATTGTTACAATCTGTCTCCCAAACAAAAGAACAGCCTCACACACACAGAGAAGATACAAGATGAAGGAGAATGTTCTGTTCCTGTTTGTATTGACACCCCTTTGGAACAATTACATGTTATGCTCTGAAATCATTTCAAACTTACGGCAACAAAACATGTGGTACAGGGTAAAATTTGAAACTCACCTAGCAGTGACAACACCGTTACAGAATGGCTGCGTTCCTCCACAGTGTTCCTATAGCACCAGGGTGTAATTACACTTGATACAGAGTGACAAAACCTAGAACACACCCAATCTGAAACCAGGAGCAAAATGTACCAGATAACGTACCAGTCTTCAAAGGCCAGTGAAATATCACAGACTGGTTTGGGTGGGAAGGGACCTTCAAGCTCATCCAGTCCCAACCCCCCTGCCATCAGCAGGGACACCTTCCACTAGACCAGGTTGCTCAAAGCCTCATCCAACCTGGCCTTGAACACTTCCAGGGAGGAGCAGCCACAGCTTCTCTGGGCAGCCTGGGCCAGTGTCTCACCACCCTCACAGCAAACAATTTCTTCCTTAATACCCCGAAATTACTGCAGTACCCGGTCTCCACATGGCTTTTGGGTTTTTTAGGTTTTTTTGTACTTCCACTGTTTCATACCTTTTGAATCTCCTCGGGCAGCGCATGAATGGGGACGTGCCGCTCCATGGCCCACCCGAAACTCCGCAGCGGGGTCCGGGGAGCTGCCGGGGGCCACAGGGAGGGTCAGAACCTGCCGTCGGTAACGGG
>NW_010312253.1:0-510 GCF_000700745.2 Antrostomus carolinensis
TGTCCTCCCCACCAGTGGGAGGGGACCAGCAGTCACCAGTATCCTTCTGGGAGGTGCCGAGGACACGGGGTGTGTCCCTCACCCCACCAGAACATCGCACCCTCGCCCCAGGGCAGCGGAGCCGGGCGCAGCAGGGTCTCGTCCAAACACGCTGGGACGAGTTGGTTGGTTGGTAGGTTGGCTCCTTTCACCAGGTTGATGGGGCTGGTTGGTAGGTTGGCTCCTTTTACCAGGTTGGTGGGGTTGGTTGGTTGGTAGGTTGGCTCCTTTCACCAGGTTGATGAGGTTGGTTGGTTGGTAGGTTGGCTTTTTTTACCAGGTTGATGGGCTTGGTTGACAGGTTGGCTCCTTTCACCATGTTGATGAGGTTGGTTGGTTGGTAGGTTGGCTCCTTTCACCAGGTCAATGGGGCTGGTTGGCAGGTTGGCTCCTCTCACCACGTTGATGAGGTTGGTTGGTTGGTTGGCTCCTCTCACCACGTTGACGAGGTTGGTTGGTTGGTTGGCTCCT
>NW_010312255.1:0-26654 GCF_000700745.2 Antrostomus carolinensis
CATGGGCCAGCCTGGGGAGCGGGTGTATCACAAATTATTGTTCCTGACTTGCCTTAGCAAACACTGGTTTCGTTTGAATTGGGTTTGAAAGAGCCAGACTCCTCCGTCGCAGTGATTCCCGAGTTTGGAGGCTGGTTCCACATGTGCCCATAGTATGAAGCTCAAGATGCCTTTTCCTGCAGATTTCATTAATGACCTACAGTGAGTGGGTCCTGCTAATTTAATTAGTGTGATTCTGGGCTCCTAGGTCCCAGCCTTGCAGTGAGCTCTGTGTGGGTGCAAGGGTCGCTCTGGAACTCGTAGCCCTGTGCAGTGTATTATTGGCACAAGTACCTTTGCCCAATCTACACGCCTTTCAGGCTTTTTTCCTCATTTTCCACATGGGATTAAAATTTTTTTAAGCTGCATCTAAGATGCATGTTAGAGCTCCTCAGTTATCACAGAGAACTTCGTCAGTGGGTGTGGCTTTGTCACACACTGGTTTAGTTAAGAGTAAGAAAACTGAATGACATGTATGTGGTGTAACAAACATGCCTTGTCTGGAATACTGCGTGCAGAAATGATCATTAGATCATTACTAGATCATTACTAGAAGATGTGTGTAACCAACTGACCGTTCATGGGGATGAGCAGTAAGAGGGATCTGCTGGAATACTCTGTGTTGTCCATTCTGCACTGATAATTGGTGATAGCAACCCATGTGCTTAGACTCCATCAGTTAATTTTCAAGGTGGTAGAATTTGGTGAAAAATAATTCCTCTGGTACATTAGTGTCAGTCGGTGTACGCGGGATGTCTGTCGTAACTGCGTAGAATTGCTCCCAGTTCATGGTAAGACCCTTCTGTAAGCAAGTTTAAGACACTTCTTAAACAGATCTTCTCCAGTGGAAAAGAGGCCCAGGAGACCATTAATTAAGCCTTTGTTAGGCTGATGTACCAAAATTATATTTTGTCATAGGGAAACTTTACATAATTTGTGCAAATTGCCTAAAAAATATTGAACACTTCAGCTTCAATATGAAATTATACTAAAGAACTACATATCTTAGTTACAATGGAGTGTCATGATGAAGATATAGTAGACTTTCCCTCTATGCAATGAATATATTTAATTGGATTACAACAGTATTTTCAGTTAT
Source organism: Antrostomus carolinensis (assembly GCF_000700745.2). NCBI lineage: Eukaryota > Metazoa > Chordata > Aves > Caprimulgiformes > Caprimulgidae > Antrostomus > Antrostomus carolinensis. Next base: position 1,139 of record NW_010312255.1, read on the forward strand.
GAAAATATTGTATTTTAAGATGGAGGAGGTCTTTTCATTTCATCTGCCTCTTTTCAGAGATTCATATTTTTCTCACAAAATTACTGGAGTTGAAGGCTCATGTTTTGATCTTAGCACAAAGATGAGGGAGAATTAGTTATCTAGTACTTTGGTAAACTAGTACTCGTAGGATGAGCATCATAACAACTAGTAAAGTTATTTAGCCAGAGCTGTGTATATCCTGGCGTTTAAGCAGGCACGTACATTTCTTTTAATTACCGTGATATTGTGGTGTCCCAGCGACGCGTGATTAAGGGTAAAGAAGCCTGTTTATTCCTGTGAGTCTGAAGGAAGCCTTCAGTGTAACAGTGAAATACTGTATTATCTGTCTGCAGAATTAAAGATAATATTTGAATCACAGTTGATAATTTTAACATCCAGGCCATTATGCAGCCCTGGTTTGGCTGTGAGTTTGAGCTTTTAAGTGCTGAAGCGCTGCTCTGGAGAACACGTGAACCGAGGCTTCCTTCCTCTTTAAAAATATTAAAAGAACAGGATGTTCATGACTTTCTATCTCTAATCTGATTGAGGCTGCAACTTCCAGCTCTAGGACCCCTGGTGACAAGTAATTTTAATTCTTGTTTAGGACTGCTTGCCTGTTGGACAGATTTCATCTTGTTAATTTGTAGAGATGGTAAGACCAAACTGTTAAAAGCAATTTTCAGTGCTCCCACTAAAGGCACTTTGTATAAAAACATGACTTAGAATGTGTATCTTGGGGATAAATTATAGAAGAATATCTAGTAATTTTCATGATAAAGACCATCATTGGAAGCACAGTGCCTCTGTAAAGTTTTGAATATTTCTGTAAGAAGAATATAATGTATGTATCATGGATTACTTGCAAAAGCAATATATGTTAGCTGAAAATACTGTGTTAAATCTATTGCAAGTTAGTGCAGGAATTATAAAATGAATATTTAACTAGGTGGATTCTCATGCTATAGAGCCTGCGTTTAAACATAATATTTGATAGACATTTATTCCTACAATCAAATGGGTCGGGATTACTGACTGATGGGAAGTTGACAAGTCAGATCTGTATGATTTGGTAAGATTGTGTAGACAGTGAATTTACAGTGGGCTGGTATGTTCTATAGTTTCAGAGCAGTGCGATGAAGGTACGAGTAACGGGAGACATTACAGAACCAATTAGGCCCAAGAGACATTTGTAGAGTGCAAATACAGGGATGGAGAATCTAAAGGATTCCAGTGGTAGCTGGCAATAGTTTTTTTTTTTTCTTTTGCATTACATTGCACTCTCAAACTTTTTTTTTTTTTATTTTCCTTTTAGGAAAATTAGGACAAGGAAGTGACTCTCCTGTCACTCATCATGACAACAAAGCACAATTAGTTTTAGTGCAGCTGTTACCCTAACTCATTGGCCAGTGTATGTTATGACATATTCTTAATTTTTATGAATTTATATGGTAAGAGCTGTATGATCGTTAATTTCCAAGTTGTTCTCAAGATCCTGAGTACTTGCAGTTTTTTAATAGTTGTTTTTTAACAACTTTTAGGTGGGTTATGGGGAGACAAATCACAGAATCCTAAATGCTCTTTTAAATTGTTTACTTTTCTTCCTATATGAACTACTTCTGAAGCTGGCTGCTCCTGTCTTAAGTCTTTTTCAAGTAATATCTGTGCTGTGAAATCAGCAACTTGTTCCTGCAGTCTGAAAAAGAGCAGCGAGACTGAGTAGGATCTCGTACACTTGACACTGCTGCAGGAGCCACTGGAAGTCTGGAGCTGCTTGCCTGTGGGCTCAGCAGATGAGATTCAGTGTGCTGTCCAGTGCGGTGTCTCCTAGGGCATTGTGCTTTTTTCAGCCTTCATCCAAGGTAACAGAATCTAGAGGAAGTTTGGGTACAAGATACCCGTGTAGTAGGACTTAATTTTGGACAATAACTGTTTTGAGAAAAGTTAAGGTAGTATCTGAAGCTTGGTTTGGCATGTTCTTTTTTGAAAGGTCTTGACTGAAGCTTCACTTGCCATATTCCTTTTTAAAAGGTACCTGGTCAATTTCCTCTTCAGAAACCTGTGATGACAACAACTCCACCCTGTCCAGTGCTTTTTTGTAATAGTGGGGTCCAATGATGTTTTCTCAAGTGCTGCTAAAAGGGCTAATTCATTCATTATCTGGGAGCTTTCCGTGTAGTACTTATTGTTGCTCCAGTGTTAATTGGTCATCCCTTTTTACATTTTGTAGTCAATATTTGTCTATGTTCTTATTAGTATGAATTAAATACTCACTACTTTATATAGCATCAAGAATTATGAAATAAATTAACAGCTCTTAAGCAGATTGTTTAAATGGTAATTAAAGTCAAACTATTCACAAAAGAAAGAGAATTGGCCTTTATTCTGGAGTGGACAAGTCCGTACCTGTCCTGCCTCATTGGTAACTAAAACAGATAGATGAGATTATATCCACACAATTTAAGTGTTACTAAATGGTGCTCCTCTTACACCTGTCTACAGATTTTGTGAGTAGATGCACTGACCAGGGTACTGTTTGGGAGTGATCTTCAGTATCTCTGGCATCTTTCCAGGTCTCTATTCCAGAAGTCGTTCTCCTAACCTGTCTTAGAATCATAGAGTCATAGAATGGTTTGAGTTGGAAGGGACCTTTAAAGGTCATCTAGTCCAGCTCACTGCAGTGAGGAGGGACATCTTCAACTGGATCAAGTTGCTCAGAGCCCCATCCAACCTGACCTGGAATGTTTCCGGGTATGGGGTATCTACCACCTCTCTGGGCAACCTGTGCCAGTGTTTCACCACCCTCATTATAAAAAATTTCTTCCTTATATCTAGTCTGAATCTTCCCTCTTTTAGTTTAAAACCATTACTCCTTGTCCTGTTGCTAAAGGCTCTGCTAAAAAGTCTGTCCCCATCTTCTTGTAGGTCCCTTTCAAGTATTGAAAGGCCACAATAAGGTCTCCCTGGAACCTTCTCTTCTCCAAGCTGAACAACCCCAACTTTCTCAGCCTTTCTTCACAGGAGAGGTGTTCCAGCCCTCTGATCATTTTTGTGGCCTTCCTCTGGACCCACTTCAACAGGTCCCTGTCTTTTTTGTGCTGAGGACTCCAGAGCTGGACACAGTACTCCAGGTGGGGTCTCCCAGTACTCCAGTCTTCTCAGACTGACTTGGGTACCCCTTGCCTCATGTATTTATTCCTTCTTTGAGATTGTGAACTTGTGTTTTGTTTTAACCTGAAGCTCCACTCTTGCAGATGGATACATTGGCTTGGAGAATCAGAGAATAGTTTGGTTGGAAAAGACCATTACGATCATCTAGTCCAACCATAAACCTGGCATTGCCAAGTTCACCACTAAAGCATGTCCCCAAGTACCACATCTACACGTCCTTTAAATACCTCCAGAGATGGTAACTCCACCACTGCCCTGGGCAGCCTGTTCCAATACTTGACAACCCTTTCAGTGAATAACTTTCCTAATATCCAACCTAAACCTCCCCTGGAACAACTCAAGGCCGTTCCCTCTTGTCCTGTCACTTGTTATTTGGGTGAAGAGACCAACACCCACCTCACTGCAACCTCCTTTCAGGTAGTTGTAGAGAGCAATAAAGTCTCCCCTCTGCTTCCTCTTCTCCAAGCTAAACAATCCCAGTTCCTTCAGCCACTCCTCATGAGACTTGTTCTCCAGCCCCTTTACCAGCTTTGTTTCCCTTCTCTGGACACGCTCCAGCACCTCCATGTCCTTGTAGTGAGGGGCCCAAAACTGAACACAGTACTCGAGGTGCAGCCTCACCAGTGCTGAGTACAGCACAATCGCTTCCCTGGTCCTGCTGGCCACACTATTGCTGATACAGGCCAGGATGCTGTTGGACTTGTGGCCACCTGAGCACACTGCTGGCTCATGTTCAGACGACTGTCGACCAAGACCTGGACCACCCCCAGGTCCTTTCCTGCTGGGCAGCTCTCCAGCTGCTCCTCCCCAAGCCTGTAGCGTTTCATGGGGTTGTTGTGACTGAAGTGCAGGACCTGGCACTTGACCTTGTTGAGCCTCACACACTTGGCCTCAGCCCATCCATCCAGCCTGTCCAGATCCATTTGCAGAGCCTTCCTACCCTCAAGCAGATCAACCCTACTGCCCAACTTGGTGTCATCTGCTTGACATCTTGAGCCCCTCAGAGCGGCAACTGCCTGAGATTTCATTTTTTCGTGGTGGGGCATTAGGACACAGCTGCACTGTGCAGTTGCGGGTTTTGTGGTTCCCCTTGTCTGTGAGCATTGGCTGCAATTTCGCTGCCATAAAAAGGGTCAATCCCTCCACCACTTTGGTGCTTGTGATCAGACTGCTGTGGGGTAAGAGGAATCCAGTCACGTGCCAAAATGGTCGTGTCCAATGCCAGCACGTATGTGACAGGGGAAATGCAGAGCCAGTGATGGGTGAAACTGGACTGACCTTTGAGCTGTGGCCATGCTCATACCAAGTTAGAGCAGTTGTGAGCAACAGTCTCAGTCACTTGTTCAAAAATGTCATTAATGATCCCATGAGTTATCTAGGAAGGAGATGACTTTAATGTGGTGAACAACTTTTTAATCTTAGTTTTTGTTGTGACTGCTTGCTTGCCTGTGGGGAATTTTAGGGTGGCACATTTGTGACACTGCTCAGCGACCTGGGTTGGGATACAGCTTAAAACCAAACTTTGTTGTTGATTTTTTTGCTTCTTTTTTTCTTCTTGGATTATTTTTCAGCCAATGTGGTTCCCTAATGTGGTTGATTGTGCAGCGTCACAAATGTCTGCCAGAAGATTGTGTCAGGGTTGGGAGAACGAGATGGTGGAACTGAGTAGCTGGAGACAGGGAGGGATGATGAGTCGTTGACTCAGGGCTGCGGCTGAATGTTGAACCGCAGCCTGAAGGTATGTCTGTGAGGCAGGTGCCGTAGCTCACGTCAATTTTAAACTAGTTAACTCAAGTATTTCTAGCAGCATAGTTGCACTGTAGGCTACATCAAAGCTTGCAAAACCTGCTTGAGATGTTTGGTAAGTTAGTTCATGGTATTTCTATGCTTGTGTTGGTCTGCCGCTATCTCAGTACCTGAGCTAGCTTGGTTATGGTATAGCCACATGAATACGTTTACCTGAAGTAAGCTACAGTATTAAGTTACGAGTTCCTTAGCTCTGTCTCAAGGTGAAGTTACATGACATGAACACTGACTTGCTGCCAGGGAAAGATGAGACCTTATTCCAGTTTGTTTCTCACTTGCACCAGTTCTGTTGGTTCGGAGCTGATTAAAGTCATTCACTCAGTGGAAAATGTCCTGATGCCTTTGGGGTTTTTGCTGGGTTTGTGAGTTCAAATGACTCCCAAAGGGGACTGACAAACAGTAAAACAGTATAAAGGTGTTGGGAACTCATGCTTGGAAGCGAGGCAGAAGGGTGCTGGCTCATGTAGCCTGTCCCTGACTGCCTGGCTGTCACAGGGGAGCGGGCTGCCGCGCTGAGGTGTGTGCGTGCAGTTACTGCAAGGTAACCCTGAGTTATTTGTCTGCGTGACCTGTAACTACAGAATGTGAAATAGTCTTGAGAGGGCAGAATTTCCTAGCTGGTGAAGAGGAGATTAATCATTTTCTGTCTGCTTTATAATTCTTAGATGTTTCAAGTAGAATTTTTAAACTCCCCAAAATAATTTTGGTCAGAACTTAGTATTTATTTATTGATCAATAATAGTTATCTACTACTATTTCTGCAAAACTGAGACCCATTTGTGTATACACAATTAATATAAAAATAGTAGATCTTCACTTTGTTTTCTTGTGGAGAAAGGTAAAGATTGTGGTTATCTTTTTAAATAAGATTTTTTTTCCTTTAGAAATAAATGATTGTTATGATTCAGATTTCTTTCAGTCTCTTTTCCTTCAGTATTCTGCCCAAACACATTTCTTCAAAAGGCAAAAGTTTCCACCCAAAGGGGGATTTGTGTTAATAATTTGTTGAAAAGTAGTATTTTTGAGTAATATGATTTAATAAATGAATATGAGAGCTCAGAAATGCTTTCTTCCTTTTCCATTAGATCATACAGTGTGCCAACAGACTGAAGAACTTTTAATAGTTTTATTTCATTTTTTGATTGAAAATGGGGCTCTAGGAAAAACAATAGTGCAAATGTTAATTCTGTCTTTCTCCATCAGTGATTGCTGTGTTTTAGGCAAGTACTGTGTAGTTTCCTAGAGGAAAAAATGAAAATTCATTTTAAATGTTTATTTTGCATGTGGCTTGTTACATCCTTGTTACCAAGAGATGATTAAATATTTGACCACCTGTTAGTGTTCTTCTGTAATGTAAAGTTATATTATATGAGCTGCTTATTTCATCAGTAAACTTTTAGGGTTTGGGGGTGCGGCAGAAATCTCATGCATGAGTTCCATGGCAGAGTGGGTTTTGATACTGCAAACATTTACAGATGGAGGCAGCTCATGTGCATGTATCAGCTGCAGTAAATACTTGAATATAGAAGGTTAAGCAGTTAAAACTGTGCAGAGCTGGAGTCATCTGAATTAGGTCAGTACTGGAAATTATCTTGGATTTATCGTGAGCCTGCAAACATGGATCTGCATTTAGGAAACTGGCCTACACTTCCACTGCAGGTCGTGGAACAACGTTCTGAACAACAGAACCAAGGTCAAGACTGAGATATTTACACAGTCCCAAATGGCAAGGACAGTCTCCTGAAGGCAAGTCATTGGTTTTAGACTTTATTAGGCCCTTACTTTAATTACCACCTCATTACTTGCTCTGCTTCCACAAAAAGTATTCCATACTGTCATTTTCCCTAAGTAACTGGAAATGTGATTGAAAGGGATGTTTAAAGTGAGACTAATTCAAGATTAAATAGTCGCAAATTATATTATTGCTACATGTAAACAAATTACTTGCATATCTGATTTTATTCAGATTACTTTTCAAGTGGTAAATAATGCTTTATCACTTATATAGTGCTCTTACATCTTTAGAGTGCTTTTCTCACATTAATTAATCATCATTAAACACTCTGAGGTGGGTAGGTTAATACTATTATCCCCATTTTGCAGATGAAGAAATGTAGACTGAGAGGTTGTGATTTGCTCAAGGCCATATAGAAGAAATAGAATCAGAGCTGGGATTAGATCTGTGTCCCTAGCTTCTAATTTCAGAAGACCAGCCAGATTGTGAGCCACAGTTTTGAAGCAAATACTCAAGTACACATGTAGAAACAGCACACATTTACTTGGCCTCTTAGATGCCTGACTTGCAATTTGTGTAAATGGAGACTTTGCTTTCGTGCCACGCTGCATATTTCCAGGTTCATACCTGCAAGTGTGGAAATAGCCTCTCATTCATTTCGGAACTCTTCCTAATCTGATGGGGCATTTTTATTTTCATAATTTTAATTTAAATTAACTTTCATCTTAAAAATACCAGTTTATAGTTCTTTGGACTTGAACATAACTGTGTGACTCGGATACAGCAGGTTTAGCATTGGTACCTGAAACTATCTACAGATAATACCAGTACCAGCTCAGTTGCTTATAATTTTTCGTGAGCTGAGTCATAAATAAAATTCTGACTCGGCAGTTTGTCTTATTGCTGTTCAGAACAGATGAGAGAGAAGAATTACCCTCAGTGTGCTAAAACCATCACCTTTGGAGGCAGTGCCTAGCTGCTTAGTAGAGAGAGACGTTTGCCTGAATGCACACTTGGAGAACTACCTAAATAGAACAAAACAGCCTTGGACTGGAGAAGAGAGCAGAACTTTTGATAATCATCAGAAGCACCACAGAGAATTATATTCAGCTGTTAGTAATGGGAATATGTGCAGAAGCAACAGCTAAGGAAAAATCAAGTGGAAGAAAGAATGAGGGTGAGGACCTGCTGGGGAAAGGTGGGGTAATGTGGAATAGGTTAGAGACCCATGGGCACATACAGGTAAGAATCAGCTTGATGCTACAGCATCCTTCTCACCTCTCTTCATTCCCAAGGAGACGTTACAAGTGATTGTAGTGCTTGGCTGCTGAGTTAGGAGATCTGGCTTCTCTTTCTAGCCTTGTTCCTGACCAGTGTCAGTGTTACTCAGCCTGCAAAATCAGTGCAGTGCTTTTCAAAAGTGCTATATGCTTTAATTAATGGAAAAGTTTTTGAGCTCTTCAGGTGGAAGATCCCAGAGAAAGTGGAATATAAATAGATAGATTGGAAAGAGGGAAAGTGTTGCATATAAAAGGGATTTTCTGCCTTCAGACAGCCAATGGAGCCTTTGGCTGTATGGTAAGAGTTGTTGGGGGATGGTTTGGAGTCATTAGCTTGTAGGCTGCCCTGTGTTCAGGTTGGCACAGTGGAACTGGAGGACACCTGGGAAGTGATTTTAGGTCTAAAGTTGATCCTCCTGTTCCACTGTGACTCTGCTTGCGAAACCTAGAAACAAGATTCCCTAAAAGCAGCAGCATATGCTTCCCTTTAAGTAGCTCAGCCTAGTAGTAATGAGAGCAGAACCAATGTGTAATCTCCTGCGTTAATGGTTCAGTTTTTAATCCGGAAGGAATTACGGTTTGGATTACAGGTGCACAGAGATGTCCTCTCCCAGGGCTGTCCCGGGGGACCGCTCCTGGGTATGGCTCTGTCCGGTCAGGGGCTTGAGAAACACTAAATTTTAGCAAGTTGCTGTTGGAGGAAAGGAAAGAAATAGGGTATTTGCCCATTTGCTTTCTTTTAAGACTGTGGAATGTGTTTCCTGACAGTGGATCCTGTTTTAATAACCAGACCCATGATCAGGTAATGTTAAGTTTGCTGCAAGAGTACTTTAATAAATATTTTAGTATGCAGGTAAGCCATTGATAACTGCATGCACTCACAAACTCATACATTTTTATGCCTAAAAGGGGAGAATTCAGAGTTTATTGAGACCACCTCCACTACAATGTCTTAAAAGTAATGCATAGTTGGTAGCACTAGATGTCCAGACAGATTGAACTCAAATGAACAAACAGGTCATTTATTTTATTTCCCCTAAAAGGAATTTTCATTCTTTAATTGTAACTCTAGATATAAATTATGTGTGGAAGATAGACTAATGATTTTCCTGTGTTTGATTAAAGGCAAAGAATCAAAGATTTGTTTATATATTTATCTATTTGTTTCTTTGCTGTGATAAGACCAGTTGTTATCCAAACAGTGAGACTGACCTAATAAAGGACATATGCATAATTGATCTCCATCTGTTTTCCAATATTTATTCTCTCTCTATTTTTTTAATAGAGTTCAGTTCTGGAAGTGCAGCCTGAAACATTTTTAAGGTGGTATATTTTAGCACTTCTGTAAAAGGTCTCATTTTATGCTGGCCACTGAAACGAAAAGATTTGTTGTTGGTTCCACCCTTTAGTATCCCTTCAAGAGAGATTATATCAAAGAAGAAGAATTAAATTAAAATTGATTGGTATTATTGATTTTTCTTTTTTTTTCTTTTTTTTAAGGGGATACAGGGCGATGGAAACAGCATTTGCCCCTATGCTGTTTTACTGATGGACTATTTTTTAAAAACATAAAAAGCATATGTGCCCAATTTACATATTTACTAATTAAAAAAGCTTCCTGGAAACATTAAGTAGACTATCTTCTGTAACCTTTAACATTGTAGCTAATGGATATAGCCTGGAAATTTTCATAGAAGGTCCTCTAAATAATGTAAATGATTATGAATATGTAACTAGTTAATATGCAGCTATGAAAGGATTATCATGTAGAGGTTAATGAACATGCTGCTCTTATGGTTTGCAGGGCTTTTCTTTTTGTGCTTTTAGCTCACTTCATGCATGGAAAGTCATGTATTGGGAATGGAAAGCTTCCTGTCTTTTCCATCTTCATCTCTAATGGGGCAATTAAACTAGAACTTTCTTAAAGGATTTTGTAAACATTTTTGTATGCTTAATTATGTTGTGTACTTCACAATCACTGCCAATCTGAAAGAATGAAGGATGTGGATAGGATAGTTCTGACTCTTACACTTGTTAGTGGTGGGCTCCCTTGTGTGTTAGCAGTTACCAAACGTTGCTGTGCTGTATGATTTAATACCTTTTACAGAAACTTTACTCTTAAAATGGGCTTCATATTAACAGTATGAATTAGATTTCTGAACTGTTGTCCTGTAGAATTCTGTATATTTATTTTTAATATTAAAAATAGTTAGTTTGCACATTAAGGGAAACATTTGCTAGGCATTTGATTTATAAGACTTTAAAGCAAATGATAAATTTAAACTTGACTTACACAGGACAAGCTACCTGACTGAATTTCCTGATGGATTATGAAATAGCGTAACCACAAATGTAGAGCTGATCTTTTCATTTTAGTGCTTTACTCTGTTTAAAGAATTATTAGCTCACAAAGTAGTCCAATTTTTTTTCACTCCTATGTGAGTAGAAAGTGCGGGGTCTGAGATCTGTTCTGCAATAGCTGCACATATGCTAACTAAAAAAAAAATTGTCTTTCATTCTGTTGTTTGTAAAAAAAAAAAAAAAAAAAAGAATTATCTGCTCCAGTGATTTCAGTGGTACTTGAATGTATGTTATTGTTTTCTCTGCAAATTTTCTCATTAATTGCTTTCAAATGTTAGCATTATTTTGGCTATAGGAAAAATGAAATTTGTAAAAAAAAAAAAAATCTAGAAAATACTTATATTGAGAAGATGTCTAGACATATTTAATTGCCTCATGGCTTCATTGCATTTCATATAATTGAATGAAATTGTTTGTGTTATATTTTTGGTAACCATTATTCAGAGATCAGAATATGTTTTGAAAGACAAAATCTCCGTGCAGTTATGGCAGAGAAGGTCACAAGTTTCAGGATCTTGTCTGTTTGCTGCATCTACATAGTCTAAAAAATTATATTAAAAAATAATGTAATTTTAACAATGCAATTTATTTTGTAAATTATTTTGGATCTCTTGGGAAAGCCTGTGGCATAAAGAAGTGAAATATTCAGATTAAAACTTCCTTTTTTTGACACCCTGTAAAAAGGGAAGCCAGAAGCCCATAATGATGTCAAATATCCTTGTATTTAAACACCACAAAATTAATTTGTTCTTTTTCAAATTTAAACGGGCAGTGGAAACATTCGTTGATGTACTGATAAAGGAAAAAATGGTTTTGGTGCTGTGAGGTTGGTTTGGTTTTGTTTTTTAATGACTGAGTATGGAAGTTACATTCATGTCTTGTTACAATTTATGTTGTTTTCTTATTCTGCAAACATGTAACACTGAAAATAGATCTGCAGATTGCACAAACTACTACTTATCTTACATCGCGTGTCATCTAATAGTTACGGAGCAGGTATTGTACCAAAATATGAATTGAAAAGCTGTAATTTTTTCTGTGGTTATCAGTCTGCATTAGTGTGTGATAAAGTGTGCTGCTTAAGAACTACCATTCACATGCCTTTGCACTGACAAATAAAAATGTATATGGAGTCACCACCAAATCTGTAAAGCTACTGTTCTAGTTTCTGATGCATTGACATTGCAGCTGTGTGCTTAGCCTTGTTTTTTCATGAGTAGTTATCTGTTTTAATGACAGGTGGTCACTAGCTGCCAAGAAAAAATCCAGCACTGGTAAGTGAAAAATGTTTGATTACATGCCTAAAATACTGATGAGTAACCTAGTTATATTTTAGCAAAGTATTGCTATTTATTCTATATTGCCAAATCCTACTAGCATGTTTTGGGGATTATCGTTAGCGATAGCTCAGAACTGTTGCAGTGTACTCTCTTTAAAATGTATATATTTTCCACTGATACCATTATGTTAAATCACACTGAGCCTTAGCGTTTATACTTCTGTTTTAAATACCCAATTCATTCATCATTTTTCCCCAAGTAACCTTGTGGGATAAATGCTGAATTTGCCTGATGGGTGAAAAGGTACTCCCAGGGTAGAATTAATTATTCTTGTTATTTTCTTTCTAACTGTGGAGCAAGTAGGGAAATTCTGCTTCCCCCTCTCTGTGTGCTGAAACAATGTGAAAGTAATGTTTCCCTGTTTTTTCCCCCCAGTAAAGTATGTGATAAAGCTTAGTTTGTAATGCTCAGAAAGAAATGGTTTGTTACGTAAAAAAAATTATCTCTGGGCACTTTTTTCTCTGTTGGCAATCTATGGTTAATAGAAAACATGCTTAGTAAATAATAGTTTTGTCTGGCATCTGAGGAAAATGTACATTTAATGGTGAATGAAATCTTATATTATGAGTTACTGTGAGATATAACAGTTGATCTTACAGATATCAAATTACAATATATCCATGCTGTGTTTACCATGATTTTGCTGAGAGAACAACAGGAGCTGTCTTGATTATTGTCTGCAGGGTTATTGCAGAATCACAGCAACTGCCCCTTTAGTGGTGAGATTAAACCTTTGGTTATACACCATCAAGCATATAATATTTTAAATTTATTTTAAGAGGCTTTTTCTTCATGCCTGAAAGATCTCCAAGCAAATAATTTATATTTAGTGTGTATCAAATGTTTTTAGTTTAAATGCACATAGGCTGCAAGCACTGGATAAGAGGAAAAAAATCAAGGCAATCTATACACATCATCATATTAAATTCTGACTGTTGGCTCGCAAAAATAATCTAAAACTAATATGTTTCATTTATGTTTAAAATTCAGAGACTGCATGAATTTTCAGTAAGGGAAATATTGAAGCGCCTACTGGTGCTGCTGTGGTGAAGTCAGGCAAAATATCCCCAGCACACCTACTTTGTCAGGAGCTTTGTGGTGGCTCTGACAGTTTGGTCCTGTGTGAAATTCTGCATGTACATTCTTCCACTAAGAGACAGTATTTTTCAGAAATAAACTAATTGACAGAAAGCCTTAAAATTGGAACAGATTTTTAAAAGTTTATTAAGTTGTGATGATTATTTCTTCTTATAAAAATGGCTGAGCTTTATGGAGTGGGATGGGAGGGTTGGCTGTGGAAGGAGGAGTTGCTCCTGTATTTGCTTTTAAGCAAACTCTGGCTGTGGCCCCATGCATGCACTTGAGAGTTTTGGGCACAGAATGTCAAAAGGAAAGCCTAACTTACTGACATCTTTAACATAGAAAAGTGGTTTATACAGCGTCCATACAATCTTTATAAAAAAATTATTTAAAATGTAGTACCCTTGTTTAGATCTTGATTGTGCAAGAGCTGAGTGCTCTTGTTTCAACTAAGTGATTTGTTCATATAAGACCTTTTAAGTAGTCAGTGACACAGAAGAATGTTAAATAGAATTGTGTGAATAACAATAAGATTCTAAAATGCTCAGCTTCAATATATTTCCATTAAATTATTTTCTTTTTCATTTTTTAGTACACTTCTTGAAGTATATTTCTAAAGCCATGAATCCAGTAATGGGTCTTGTATGGGATTAAACATCTAGACATGCTTTTCCCCTTCTAGGGACATGTTCATATCTGAACTCCCAATATTCATCATCCCTGTTCAATTGTGTATGGGGATTGAGCATAGTGCCAGCACACCCTGGAGCTCGTGTGACCATGAGCTGTAGGTGAAGAGGGAGGTCAGCTTCCTTCCTTAAGTAATGCTGCTTCAGGCCAATTAATCAAAGGATTCATTGTAATTTTCTTTATCTCGATGGTCCAGTTCAGAATGTAGCTGCACATTTAGAGATTCCCATGGTGGAGGTTTGATCAGCAAAGGGCAGTAGTCCCACTGCAAAAAGAAACACTTTGTAAAGCAAAATAGAGCTTGAGTAGCGAGTGGTTTCTCCTGTGCCCTGGTCAGATTGTTCAGTAACGGGCAGCAGTCAGACCTTACAGGCAGTGTCTTTTCAGATTTATGAAGAAATGTTGAGTGACTGTCAGCCATGAAACGATGGGAATGTTTAATCCTGCTGCGAGTGGGACGGTTTTCATACCATTCTCTTCCCATGGAGTCTTCTCTTCCCGTTTGAGACACGAGCAAGGCCTTTGGCTTGGGGATGGTGTTTGTTTTTCAGTGGGTGGTCAGAGTGTGTCAGTGTCCATTGCTCCAATACAGACCTGTGAGGCAAAGGCTGGATTCTGTAAATATCATTAAGTTATTTTTCATTTTTTAGTACACTTCTTGAAGTATATTTCTAAAGCCATGAATCCAGTAATGGGTCTTGTATGGTTGATTTCAACAAAATTGATTGTTATTGTTGACACCAAGTTGTCATTTTATTGCTTTGCCCCCCAAAACATCTCTGTGAATTTCATTAAGATTCGTGAGTTTGTCCTTCCTCTTTGCAGGAAGTGAATTATATATATTTTCACTTTGATGTGGTCAGTGGACAGAGAAACTTGCCTAAAATGTCTTGGAGAAATCTGCTGTCACATCAAAGCAGCAGCAAGCATCTTTTGTAAATCAGTTGTATGGAATACACTTTTAATGTCCAAGTGCTATAAAAACCTAAATTATTTTCTTCAGGACCAATTCAGCAACTTAAAATATGAAGTACTCCAGTTATAAAGTAGGATGATTACAGCAAAGTTCAACTACGGAAGAAAATGAGTCAAAACGTAGGAGTATCAGATAATTTTTCATAATGAATGCTGAAGAAGATTTCACTCTGCTTATGAATCCAAGAAAATCAATGATAATATTTTGAGAGTTGTGTTATCAACTATGACATTAATTTTTCAGCATATTTACAGATTGCTTTCCAGAATCATCCTCAGAAAACCTGTAATTTGCATCTTGGGTCAGTGTTGTTAAGTGCGCTGCTCCGTGCTTTCACTTACCTTTTATTGCAGGATTTACTACCATATATATGTTTACTATTGTGAAGTACAAGTAAACAATATCGTCAAACCTGACATTTATATGCCAGCTGCTTCATGCAGGAGCTTATCTCTGACCATCTTCAGGATGGCAGTGGTCCATTAAAAGACTTTTTCCAGCCGAATTTAAGTTTTTAAGAATGTCTTCACAAAATAAGGCTTTTTTAGAGGGAGTGTAGTTGCTTGTTTTGCATACAAAGGAAAATCCCTGCAGCAATTGAGATACTCTATCTTGCAAAGTCCTCTGAAGAGCCAGGTGTCTACCATGGGAATAATTTGTCTAAGTTCAGCAAGCTATTTCTGTCTTTCTGTCTTGGGTAGCAACATGTAGCATGAGCCTTATTTACATTTTGGATAGAGAGGCAGCAGAAGGGATGTTCCTTGCCTGTATTGTCCCTTGTCAGGGATTGAAGATGCAACAGAATCTTGGTGGTCAAGCCATCTTTCAGATGTGTTGACTCCTGATAGAAACACAAAGGTCACATGAAAATCAGAATTAATAAAAATTTTGTCTATTTATGCCAGCTCAAACTGAGTTCGTGAATTGTTTATAACAAGTGATACATTGAAGAATTTGCCTCTTAAAAAGTGTGAACTGGATTTTCAGTTGTTTTTCTAAATATTGATGGTGATATAACTGTTGAACTTGAACACGCCAAATCCTAGTGAAAGAACTGATTCTTTGCACCATAAAAAATGCAAATTCAGAAAGAGACATGCACAATATAAAATAATCGTGTCTCTATATCAGTGCATGTTATTCTGAACTAATAAAGCTATTATGTTTGTCATCCCAAGTTTTTTATAAATAAGTTATTAATCTATCAGCTGTATGTGTTTTAAGAGTAAAATATTTTATCTTTCTGTATTTTTTGTTGTGTTGTTGAATTACTAGCAGAAAAACATTAACTGTTAACTTTAGATATGAAATTGAATCAACTTGAATTTGTCAACAGGAAGAAGGTGGAGAGCGATTACGAGGCTCTTCAGGAACGACTCCGTACGTTGCCCGATAAACTGTCCTACGATATCATGGTATGTACGCTGTGGAGTTCACACAAGAAAACGAGCTAAAATTTTTACTAACTCGGGTATCTGCACTGGTGGTGAGGTGTTGTTCAGGTTGCTGTGTAGTACTTGGTAATGTTACATTTATTACAATAATAGTTAAACCTTTGCTTTTGTTTCTTACTCTTTTCTTTGAAATCTGTTATAAATTGCAATGTTACTGACAACTGAGAACTGATGACATAAATGCTAACACAAAACCTGACATTTTTTATATGTAAATCTATTGTATAGAAAACTATAATTATGACTGAATTACAGTACTTAGTCATTTCCTGAGAAGAAAGTGGCCGTAGTATTTCCTGATTCATGGGAATAAACCTTAGAACATTGATTTTTACATGAAGAGGTGCTGCTAATTTTTGTTTCACTGATCTTCACATTGACATAGCGATCTTTTCTGGTGCTTTGAATCTTCCCTAACAACTGCACAGCTCCCTGTGTAAACTTCACCCTGTTGGCTTGCACTTAGCAGAATTTTGACCAAATTGGCTTTTTTATCTTTCTTTTTTTTCCTCCTCCCTTCTCAGGTCCCATTCAAGATATATCTTTGAAGGGAGGGAAGTTGTATTATAAATAACTGAGTGGCTCATTTCAGCACAAAGTGCCTGACTGCTTTCTTCCTTGGCAGCCTGGCTCAGCGTGTAGGGTTGTTAGTAAGATGGCATTGGGGGAAAAGAGAGTGTTTCCCTTTCCTGTGCTAATGATTCAATTCTGGATTTTATGTGTTTAGTGCATTTCCCACATACATATATGTGGCCACATGATGTAAAGCAAAAAGATGGTGTTATTTCGAAGCATAGAAAAAAATCCTATTTTTAAAATAACTAGATAGGGCTTATTCTTAGTTAAAGCAGCAATGTCAACTCACATCTACTATTTTAAATGTATATAAATAGTTCCTATTCTGTTGGCCAAATATTTTCATATGTTTTAAATTCTACTTTCATCATTTTGGGGGGAGAGTAAACAGGCAAACGGTGCAGTCTGCTACTTGAAAACCAAGTCAGGAAAGGTACACGTTAGGAAAAGCACATTCTGCATAGTCTTAATATCAGGATCCTGCCTGCTGGAGAACTGTTTCAAGCATTGGTGCCCTCCTGGATGCTGAAGCTAGGGAAGATCACTTTCCAAGGAAACAGATCCACTAGGCCAAGTGCTCTGCTTCAGTGCAAATATGATGAGAAGGCGAGTGGCTATCCTGAGGAATGAAGAAGGTGGCAGAGCAATAAAGTAGAAGGAACTGATAGAAACTGTCAGAGACAGATCTCTTTTTACCCCAAGAAAGAGAAAACATGACATGGATGTGGTTCTTAGCTTTTTGCCACTTCCATTTTAACTGTAATTTGATTTTGGTCTCTTAATTTCTCTGCAGTTGAAGCCCACAGGCAGCCAGGCAGGTAGGTCTGAGGGTAAGAATTCAGGGGGCTGGTGCAGGAGGACGGGAAGGTGGCCACGGCTCCTCCTCAGCGATAGGACTTGCCCGAGCACCATCTGTAAAGTGTGGGCTGTGGAAGGTGTCTTACTTAATAAAACAATGTCCCATACATTGTAATACATGTTAGAACAGGGGTTACACATTTTAAGAAGTAGTTCTTAAAAAGTTATAAAATGTGTCCATCACCAGTGTGCTGCTGTCTGAAGTATTCTGGTTTTATGTATTGTTTCTATGTCTGGAGAGTCATTAGAGGATGGGCGTTGCTTGGTGGAGCGTCACTCAGAGGTTGAGATCTGCATGCTGGTGAATGATAAAGTGAGATTAAGCACAGTTTGTGGTCCTGCTAGTAGCCCCACAAACGTACACTGAGGTGTCTGGGAACTTACTATTGGCGAGATAGATACTGAGAAAAGCAACTCCTCTTTGAGCTGCCCATAAGTAAATTTTAGCAACACTAAAGTTACTTTTATTAGGAAATGAATGCAGTCTGTGTATAACAAATATGTAACTCACCTAAATTAAAGTATTTTTATTATCAAGGCTTACAGGTTAGAATTAACTGAATTTACTTTCCATGCAGACGTTCAGTTATACCATAGTTTTATGTCACAAAAAAACTAGTCTAGTTGAATACCACTTTTCTGATTTTGTAAGTACAATACTAAATTCAAATGGATCTGGTCATTTGAATATTTATGAAGGGTTAGTCATTAAAGAACTGCTGTAGAATTTTTATTTCTTTAACTCTCCATTTTACTTTTAAAAAAAAACTAATACATGAATGACTCTCTAGGTCTTACTTTCATTGATGATTTTCAGCAGTTTCTTCTGTGCCTTTGACAGGTACCTTTTGGTCCCCTTGCCTTCATGCCAGGAAAACTTGTCCAGACCAATGAGGTTACTGTTCTACTTGGGGACAACTGGTTTTCAAAATGCTCAGCAAAGCAGGCTGTTGAGCTGGTTGAGCACAGAAAAAAACGTATGTATGTTTCTGAATATAATTTAATAGTAAAATTTACATATCTTTGTATTAATATGTAAAATTAGTAACATCTACAGAGTTTCTTGGGGTTTTTTTGTGAGCTTGCTAACAGAAGTCTCTTTCTCATTTTTATTTGGTATTTTATTGATTATGTCTGTTTTTTAAAGAAAAGATTTAGTCAGAGCTTTTTGTTATGATGCATCAGGTAAGTTACCAGAATTCACATTTTGATGTTAGAATACAAGACCAGAAAGGATTTGTTCATTTGTTTATTATACACAAAAGTAAAAAAAGAAAAAAAACAAAAAAACCTAAAAACCCCCTTTCACTTTTCTTTAGTGTGAGAAATACTATATTCTCTTCCAGAAAGTGAAGATCACATGCACTGCTGCTCTCAGTTACCTTCTTCCCTGTATTCTGTTCCCTTGTTTCATTTCCTATTTCTTTACTGCCTTGTCCTCTATTTTGCTTTTTTTTTTCCTTTGTCCATATAATTTTTCAGCTGTCTTCTCCCTCTACACGTTTTATGCCCATTTTTTGGTTTGGTTTGGTTTTTTTTTCCTCACTTGCTGCTCAACTGTATTTCTGCCTCCTGCCCTCGACATTCCTATCCCACTGGATCTCCCCAGATCAGGTGTTGTTGGTGACCACCAAATTCGTCTTACATTGCAGCATGTCACAGAGGCAGACAGGCAAATCCTGGTTTTGTTCCCAGCTCTTTTTAGTTGGTGGTGAGATCTTGGCTTTGAAGAGCCAGGACCACCAGCAAGTGATGTGCAGGGCGTGCTTTGGAACCTCTCTATGTTAGAAAGAACGAGAGCCTAAAATATTTGATGTAAATGTCAAGGAAGGAAAAGCACAATAAAATGGAAAATAAATTGATACCTATTGGCCTTTGCTGCTTGCTTCAGATAAGTGTTTGAGTGAATTTTTTTCATATTGGTTTTACCTGTATTGTCTCATTCCTGAATGAATGCTCACTGCTGCTTTACCCTGTGTATGTTAAAACTACCACACCTGTTTGCACTGGATTTTTGTTTGAATTCAGCTATCCACGTTGCTGCCTGCAGCAGAATACCTCAGAGGTTCCCCACCTGAATAAATTCTTTTTTTCATTTCTATGCAGGCAATATTTGTGTAAGAAAAGTTGGGTTTTTTAATACACATTCATTTTCTGTATTACTTTAAAATACTGCTTTATGAAGAACATTGCCGAAAGTATGTAATTTGTATTTTACCTATTATCTTTCTTAATCGGGTTCTCCTGACAAAACTTTGCAATTTTCTTTCTTACTGAGCTGAATCTACATTATTTATTGTGACTCTTGTGAGATCTCAGGTCCGTATCTTTTTCCTTGATCATCTGATATTTTTTTCAGTGCTGCAGAATATTTTTGTCACCGTTACATTCAGTGAAATCATTTGACCTTTGCATAGTAGATGTTTGAACATTAAGTAGTCTGCTGGGACACACACAATAAATGCTGGATTCTTTCCTTTATGATCTTTTAAATTGCATTTAAAATACGAACTCAGAAATAGTAATTTCTTTTAAAGCAAAATAGTCATTGACGCTGGATATTAAACCCTCCATTCAGCTGATAATTCATTTCAGCTGTGTGATGGCTGCCAGTGGGAGGCTCCAAAACACTGATATTAATGAAAAACTTTTTATTTAAAGGACTATTTTTAGTTTTGGATGATAAAAATAATATTAGTACCTATGATTCTGGAAAAAAAAAAATTCATAGATATACTTTTCTTCTTTAGAAAATACAACTGACTTGAACTCTTTCAACCATTTTCACACTAAATGAGGGAAACTTGGAGGAGAATATTGGAGATTTTATTTGTTTATTCTAATTAGAAAAAAGTTATATACGTGAAAGACCTGTAAGCCATTGCTATATGATGTGAATTTGCCACATGTGGCACAAATATGAAAGACTGATGTTTCACAAGTATTAGTGTAAAGTTTCTTTTGTATATTGCACTGTAGTTATTTTCATATGTATGACTTCTGATTTCACTGGCATTTTGTGAGCATAGGGACTTCATAGTTTACAGGGTGATGTATATTGGGCATTATCATTACACTGACACAACATGATTTAATTTTTAGTACATAATCTTTTTGTTTTGGATGTAAATTCCATGAGTAGGTCACGCACACTGGAAAAGAGGGCGTGCTTACTGCAGGGGATTACATTGCAAGCAGTCCCGAATGTCCTGTGTGCCAGTTGGAAGGTCCGAACACAGCAAAGCTTTTTTAAGCATGTGCTTAAGGCCAGTGTGTGCTTAAAGGCTTTGATATATAGGAGTTGGGGTCTGAACAGAGCAAAGAAAGGCTCATACTGAAATTGCTTCCTGAGCAGAAAGCTGGCAATGTTTGTTCATGGTTTGTTTCTTCAGTGACCTACATTTTTTTATCCAATATTACTCTATTTATTTTTTTAATAACTAGCTGGTCAAATCTGTTCAGATAACCAAAATGAACTTAGTTTAGCACTAATAATTCAGTGCTTTAACAGAAATTAAGAGTTACAAGGAAATAAATACAGGACACACATTTTCATTGCTTACCATACCCTGTGTCTGGCTCTCCTGAATGGTGAGGAGTGGGAGAGCACCTGTTCAGGGTTTAAGTTTTCTGGTGGGACTGGCTTTTAGGTAGAAAAGGGTAAGAGATTCCTGTAACTTGCTCACTGCTGAGTGTTGTTTAGTGCTGGTCCTGGGGAGTTTTCTTTATTACCTTTGACTAGTTTTGTGTGGATCTGCCCATTGAAGACCTCTGGTCACTAGGGGTGACCCGGTTTGCCTTTGAGGACATCACTGCCCTAACAGTGAATTTAATCAAAGTACACTGAAGATTTTCTTTACTGTTTGATTCCTTCTGTGTATGTTGGATGCATTCAAGAATGGACGTATGAATTTACCTGCTTAAGCAGTAATAGTGCCAGATAAATCAAACAATATCAGTGAGTATAAAGTCTTGG
This sequence comes from Antrostomus carolinensis, assembly GCF_000700745.2. Classification (NCBI taxonomy): domain Eukaryota; kingdom Metazoa; phylum Chordata; class Aves; order Caprimulgiformes; family Caprimulgidae; genus Antrostomus; species Antrostomus carolinensis. The sequence goes on from NW_010312255.1 coordinate 22,460, forward strand.
AAGTTAAGGGTAGCAATAAGAGTGTACTATATATAAATGCTTTAGATATTACTTAGTACTAATTAGGTCATTCTTTTTATCTTAGTATTGTTAAATTTGCTTTTTAAAGGAGAATGAGTGAAAAAATGTTTGCTTCTGTGGAACAGAGAAATGCCCAGCCACAGCAGATTAATTTCTTGGTTAAAATCTATTTAATTGAAAGGAATAATTGAAGGGTGACTGGACTGAATTTTAAAAGTAAATGCACTTTAACTGACATAGCTGCAGAAAGCTCTATTTTGGGGATATATTTTTGTTTGCTTAGCTTTTCATTTAGATGCAAACTGTTCAGCATTGTGATTGGTTGAAATGTATTTGCTAAAATTTGGGACAGTCGCTCATGTCAAATGTTACTTTTTCATAAAATATTGATCATGTCTTCTTGAGTAATATTTGACTTGCAGTAGATCTTTAATTTTTGTGACATTTTTGTGACATCCTAGATGTTCAGTGAGTTCCAAAACTGTTAAAAAAATAAATCTAGTGAAGTTTATGGAGTTGCCAAGTATATTTTTAATTGTTTTAAATTTGTTGCAGTTTGTTAAACCAGGTAGTACAGGTAATGGGAAACATTTTACACATATGCTTGTGTGTAAAAATGTGAAGAAATAGTGAAGTAGATTAAAGGATATGCACACCAAATTCCATTATAATAAAAGAAATTAGCTTTTTAAGTATGTCACAGTTTAGCACAACAATAATGCAATTGTAGTTTTTTTCTCTTACAATTATCTTGCTTAAGGTACTTCATAATATTTCTGTTCTCCTCAAGGCAAGACACTATTGTCTCAGAATTCAAAGAGGGAATAAAGATTCTTTTTGTGAATATGGGATTATATCTTTTACGTGTTTGTGATGATATAAATTACATTTTTTCTCTATATCAGTAATCGCATTAATTCTTTAAGATGGGAAATTTTTCATTACAATAGTCCCTGTGGTAGTTACTATAGAAAGAAATTAAATAGATTTTTCTTGTAAATATTTGTGGATTAATTCAGTATGCTAGGTATTCCAAGTATCTAAACACTTTAAAAGGTGGGAAATTAAAACATGCACACAGGACTAGGAGTGGTTTTATTGTGTGAAAAATTTATCAGATAAAAAAAAAATCCCACTTAGAGGAGAATTGTTGAACTACTTAGCAATTGTGTCTTCAGTATATGTAAGAATACCCTTGCAGTGTCATGCTGCAAATGAATTCATGAAATGAAAATACTGATTACATTAACATACAGTATTGTGATAGTACCCAATTGTAAATTGCAGTATGTAACCTTTAATACAAATATTAGTGTCAATCAAAATTGACCGATAGCTTAGTATACAGGGTTTAAAAGATACCATTGTTTTTAATAAATAAGATGATCCAGGCGGATGAGGACCGGGTTGAATTTGTTCCTTATCAGCATTTCCAGAAAAAAGGATATTGTCTCCAAAATATATGATAGAAAGGCTTTCCATTTCCCATCTGTGAATGAGTGAGGCCTTTAGAGGTTTTAATGTTTCATCCAAGGGTGAAAATAACTTCCTTTATATTCTAAAGAATGTAACACAAACTTGCCTAGTTGCCTGCTCACTTTTTTGGGGGGAAAAGAACAAAAAATGCGGGCAGTATTACAAAGAAATCTAGCTGTTGCTTTTTAAAATTAAAAATAAATAATACTTTTCTGCTCTTTTTCTGCATGCTGGAGAATTCTCTTTCACTGTGCTTTTGAATGTTTTTGTACCATTTTTTGCGATTATCACTTTTTAGTTTGATAACCTCCATCAGTTCCTTCCTTACCCTTGTTAAGTTAGGAGCTGATTCGGTGGAGTGCTAAGTGCTCTAAATTTGCTCTGCAGTTCCCAGGAGGTGTTTGGTTTCTCACAGGACCGCAGTCTAGGTATTTTAACCAGAACACAGTGGAAGAAAGTAAGGAGAATGGGCTCCTTTCTGTAAGTTATGTATTGTGATTCAAAGAAGCCCCTACCTTTTTATAATTCTTACTGGGAACCAGAGTTGTCATCTGAATGCTACCCTCTTTCATTTAAGAGGAATTTAAATATATTCATATGTTTCTAACAATTATATGGGTGTGTGAACCTAAGGGATAAATGCATTGCACTTACTTAGTGTTCCTAAAGCCAAGTTATCTATACAGATTTTTACAGAAGAAAATCCACATGACTTTGGTTTTGATACTAAGGGAACATGGAAAGCAGAATGAAGGTTGCCTTTAAAAGGTGCAAAGCTACCACACAAAGGGGTTACATTGCATTTTAAAGAACTAGTGCAGTTGCTGTTATAATGAATTTATTTATATTGTTGCAAGTACAAAGAGAGCTTAAATCTGTATACACAAAAAGCAATCAGAATTCTCTTTTCAATCTTAAAACAAATGCATCTCTAGAAAAATGAGCAAGAAGAGGATAGAAAAACAGAGAAGGGTGTTTTGAAAAGCTCTTAGTAGATGCTACTTTCTGCAGAACTGCAGATCTTACTTGTTTCAAGTAACCTGTGATAGTTTGTTGGAAAATTATTGGCTAAAAAAGTACTTTATTGCGGATTAAATATATCTTTATTGAAATGTAGTTAAAAATCCTCAGATGTTTGATCTACTTACGCAGACCCTTAAAAGCAAGAAAATAAGTAACACACTTAAAATAGTGTGCCATAACTCAACCCATTAATAGTACTTGTAATTGTACTGTAGGGCTGTACTTTTGCAAGGAAATACCTTCCATCTCCAAAGAGTTCAGAAGTGGAGTATGTGCATTAGATTGTGTGATGCTTCACCTCCAGCCTCAGTAATATTAAGATGCTCCATTAAAAGACTGCATGATCGGTATTCTTGTTTTGTTCAGGGGTCAATCATAATTGTGCTAGAAATTGCTGATCAAAGATTTTGCATGTGAAACACTATTCTGTGGTTCCCCCGTGTAACTTCCCTTCTGCACCTGAAATGGGATGCTGGCAGCCCAGTGTTTCTGTGCTGGAGAGTGAGAACTGCTGAGGCACTGCCTTCAGGGGCACATACTCGGTTCTTGCTCTGGAGGAACTGAGCCGCTGTCAGTAATTGAGGTGGGTGGTTATTCCCTGGCTTGTATAAACACTCTGTGTATGTGTAACCATCTCAAGACTGGTTGCCTTCTACTTGAGAAACTGTGTTGGATTATTAAGAGATTTTAACTCTCAATCTCAATTGCATACAAAATTCTTTGTTATACTTAATCGAAAATTTCTGTCCAGTCACCTATCCTCAAAGGAGATTATTTCCTAATTTTCCAGTCTTTTTTTTCAATGTTATATCCGCAAGACTCCCCTGCAGACTAACTGAACCTAGCAAGGTAGAGCAGGCTTCAGTTTAATCTCAGTTTGTCCTGTTTCACAAAGTCTGACTTTTCAAAATAGATCAACCTGTTCTCACTATTCTTGTCTGTTCTTACTATTTAAATCCCAGTGTAACACACAGTTTCCAGAAGTAACTAAAATAATGTCTATGATTCCCCAAATCCTTATAGACAACACTCCAAGGACATTAATGTCAAACTCAGATAATTAAAATTTGTATCCAGCCAAGCTAATTAACCCGTTAAAGCCAAAATGCATAGATGAGAATTTGTGTCAGTTTGGCATTAGTACGTTGTCATGTCTTGTAAAATCTGGCTTCAGTGAACTTCATTTCAACAATATGAAATGTGTTCCCCAATTATTTTCTTCCTCTACCAGTCTGTATGTAGCAAGCAGAGGGCTGCTTCTTAAAAATGGCTAATCATGGTGTAAGGAAATCCAGTCAAGTCCTTTCAGACTAATAAGGGAGCTGGGAAAGAATGATCTAAATGTAAAGAAAGCTCTCTGCCTGCAAATATTCAGAGGCTGCTGCGCAGGGGAAATCTTCATATCCTGATTTCCCATTCAAATACCTTTTCCTTTTGGCAGTCCTGGAAAGCAGTCCTAGAGACTCTGGCTTGTCTGTGGTGCTGAACTATCTTTCCAGGCAGTTTAGCTGAGACATGTAAATAGGAACTACTTGGGTTCACCTGAAAGCCATGTCAGACTTTTCTCAGATTATTGGATGTGACAAAGTTGGACAACAGCCTCTGGTTCAATCCGTCTTAAAAGGCTCTAAGAAGCTTAAACCACAGGGTAGTAAGAGGAGGAGACTATGGAACC
>NW_010312255.1:26698-29198 GCF_000700745.2 Antrostomus carolinensis
TGAATAAAAAAAACCCCGGAGTTTGTAAAGTGAATTGTTTCTCGCTAGATATGGTGCGTTTTAAAATTCAGTGAATGATGTTGGAGGCTTTTAGGATGCACAGTGGCAAGTTTAAAACATGAAACTGTGAGCTTCCCCTGCAGTTACATGCACAAGCCCTTCTCCAGGAGACCCCTTCTTCGCTGAGGGGCCTGTCCTCAGGAAGGTCTCTCCTTTGACCGACTGGGAGTCCCGGCTTTCTGCTGCCTGGGAAGGCAGGAGTGACCCAGCGGGCTGACCGGGGACACGAGGACAGAGCGTCGAAACCATCCGCTGACGTGCTGTGTGGCCCTGGGCAAATCACTTAAACTGTCTGTTTCTTCATCTGTAAAATAGGAGAGAGTGATACTTGCCTCCCTTGCAGGGTGCTGGGCAGATTAGTTAATGCTTGTACAGCATTTTAAAATAAAAGAGGGTGTGTAACTGCTTAGTGTCCTTACCTCACAGAGCAAACCAATGTGCTCCTGTCCAGAAAGCAGCATTGCAGGCTGGTGCTGCGGAAGCAGAGTAACCTAGATGGCTGTTGAACAATATTTAGATATACAGACAATGATTGAGACACTTGTGGTGTTTAAGAAACAGCTGAGCATCACAGTTACTATGAATTAAAATAAAATCCTGAGGAAAATTGGTCTCAAGCTAGATGTTTTTGTATGTTGAGACTACCTTCAAGAGCGGAATGCACAGATGGGAGCATTTTGTACAAAAACTGCTGCCACTTCTCTTTGATTTGAACTTCGGAGAGTGTGCTATCCACTGAAAAAAGCTGTGGACGATGTTGATAGGAATTAACTGAAGAATAAAAGCTGCATGTGAGAGGTGATTGCTGCTGTGTCCGACGGAGGACGAGGTGGCTCTTGGAGGAGTTGTGTAAGGGGAACGGGACCCTGATTGCATGTGGAAGGAGCTGTGTCCTCGGAAGGGTGTGTGTTGGCACCACTCGAGATGTAGAACACTTTTTGGAAATAGTATTTCATCCAGTAGGAAATGCAAATACAGAGCATTTTTCAGGGGAGAACTTAGAATTTCTTAGAAACGGCTTAACTAATGGAGATGACTGCACATTTGACACATAGGTTGTTGTTTGTTTTAAAGGGTAATGCTTTTGAAATACCCCCAAAATCTGAGCTGTCTTTTTGCTTCTTCTTGGAAAGGATCGATGTTTGCTTGAGTAGCCTTTTCCAAAATGCATAATGTTCTTTCTAAACTATTTACTGCAAGTAATATATTTTTAAGGAATTGTATTTGGTACTCTGTGAAATATCAACGGGGAAAAAAGCATACAATACTGAGTCTGTTATAATTAGGAGGAGAGTAATCTCTCATGCTTGGTGGCAAGTTGTGTTTTGCCGTGACTGTTACCTGTATAATTCCTTCTTCTGCACGTGCAGAGGAAGAGGAGGGATCTGAAACTGTTTGTAGAAGTCTGATTCACTAAGATTTTATTTTGCAAGTCCAACTACAAGCTCATTTTGTCTGCTTAAGTGCATTTTGTAAAAATTTTATGATTATTAATGTATTTTCACACATACTTATCTGAAAGGCCTATGGTTACAATCTCTGAAACATTTACAACTGCATACTCTAGCCAGAAAACTGTATGGGGAGTAGCTATGTCTGTGCTATAACTTTTCAGGATTAGCCTCTAGACCAGAGAGATACTTAATCAAATACTAAAGTTAACAGGCAAAAGGAGAGTAAAAGAAAAGAGTAAGAATACTGAGAAAATACTTTGAAAATAGTTTTTCAAGTAGCATATTTTGTGGTTAAATTTTCCCACATTACATGTTTCCTATCTGTAAAATGGGAATAGCAGAGTGCTCTGCCATGCTTGTATATTGTGAAATTAATTAATTTAAGATGTATGATGTTTTTGATATGCTACAGTACTGGTGATCAAGTAAGTACCATAAGTAGAGACCAGCAGTGCTGAGGAAGGAGCTAGCTAGTGAGTTACTGCTTAAAAACGTTTCTTGGAGTGTGACTTTGCTGATCCCATGGTGGAAGGGATCTCTTTGCCTTCTTCATAGTATTGTATGAGACATCATCTTCTTATATTGCTTTAATGATTCCAAAAAAGAATTTTAAAACAGAAAATCAGCTTACTTCTTCACAAAGGCTTTTAGCTCCTTCAGGGTATATAGGACCAGTAGGTGCAAGGTCTTAGAGATCCTCTGTTGAAACTAATTTATGTAGTAAGTCTTCCCTCCTGAAAATTTGCATTTGTATTAGTTTTGAGTTGAACAAAGAGTGCAAGTCTATTAATATTATTAGTATAAGGCTTTAATTGTGCCCTCTTTCCCCCAATTCTTAAGTCTTAGCAAAGCTGTGTTTCCTTTTCAGGCGGTTATGACCTTCTTCTTTTGCAAATTAGTTTGTTTTTTATGATAACTTTAAGGTAAAAGTGAAACTTGAGTTTTTAATATTTTATAAATTGCTATTGAAAGGATTCATTATTTAA
>NW_010312255.1:34198-46678 GCF_000700745.2 Antrostomus carolinensis
AAAGGGGTGTCTCTACTATGGGTAGATGTTGTTGCAGAATAGGAGGAGTAACATTCTGGGAAATGCATCCCATTGTAACAGTGTTAATACGGCAGCATGTGGATGTCAGGTCAACTTTTGTGCAGCTTCATTGTATCCTAAACTTTAATCGTCATTATTGTCCCCTGAAATCATCTCAGTTTTTGCTGAAAATTTGTAAATGGGGATTACTTAAGTGTTATATCAGCATCAAGCTGTACAGTGATTGAGAGAGAAGTAGCTAAAAGAACAATTTAGCGATTATTTTGAGGCAGGCTGGGCTTCATCAGCCCAGGAATTGGTTTTGTTCACATGGAAATGGGCTGTATCTCTGAGGGAGACAAAACCAAGTATCCCGAGCATCTCAGTCAGGTGACTCTCATTTTTTAATACTTCACTTATTTTGGTTAGTGTATGAAGCTAATGGTGGTGCTTTGTAGTAACAGTGAGTGAGCACAGTGGATGTTGGAGCAGCAGGTGGTTATCCTCTGTTGTCTTTGAGGTCTGACCTGGCTTCCTGACTGACAGAAGTTCTGTTAGAATTAGGAGGGAAAACCACTGGCGTGTTGAAGCACTTGCTGCTTACCTTGGTAGTCAAGTCAGTGGTTAATACTGAAGGGTAACAGAAAAAAATCAGGAGGGCACATTCTGAAAATGAAATTGAAATAGATTGTTAACTAATCCTTTGAAATTTTATTTATTAATTTTGTAATTATACCAAATTAAATCCTCACAAGCTACTCTGATTGCTTGGCTTACCTCAATTTATATTCAAATCTCAGTAAAATACATTTCAGCCTTTTCTTAATGAGATGATGAAAAATGCTGTCCTGTGGAAGAGTAGGGGACTCTCATTCCAACATTACTTACAGTCACCTGTTTGCTTTTTAGTGTTGCTTTTGAATTTGTATTTAACTCAGGATTAAAGTATAAGCTGACGTATTTGAATGAGGATATCTTTAAGCCATGAGTTCTTAAAATTAAAAAAAAAATGGCCACACAATTGGTTAATAGAGATTTAAAAATGTGAAGGGTGCTGAATAACGAAGACATTGTATTACTGTTGATCAGATGCACAAAGCAGAGTGATAAAGACCTGTAGAGATACTGGAGTCCCACTATTCAGACAAAATGCTGGGTGTGTTTGTGGCAGTGATGGAAGGGGAAGGGTCCTTGCACCTGTAAAGAGGTGCAAGTGCTGTGTGTGGGGTGCTGATGGGCAGAGAGGGGGAACTTCCCTTGGGAACCTGCCGAGACAGGCGGTGCCCCTGGGAGCTGCCAGTCTTGGGAGCAGGGGGATTAAAGCAGCAGTCCTGCCCTTCACACAGGCAGGGCTAAAGCATTAGTATTGTTGGCAGGTGGTTTGTTCCCTATGTGCTAGACAGCACTCAAACAGTAAAAAGCATTCTCCATCCTCAATGGATGCACCATTTTACTAGATAGCAAAGCTTTTAAATGCCAGCAAGAACTTGTCGGTGACTACCATTTACTCACAGGTGTATATCTCAGGTCACCTCTGAAGCTTTAAAGGGGTTTATATTTCTTATTTCTGAAAGGCAGATTTTTTAATGCTTTTCAGAGTGGGTCTTTTTCAACAAAATACGTGCTTCATAATGACTGGATTTTGGTCAGATTTTTTTAGATGACTTTGGAGATAATTTTTAATGATCTTCATTGTAAATTTAAAAAAATACAACCCAAACCAAAAAGATTATGCTCTTTAAATATAGGTGACTTTGTCCAAAATGAGCTAAAGTACAAACTAGGTTTGTTTTCCCAGTTAATAAAATGTGCTGTTAATGGAACGGTGAGCAAATGTCACATTCACATGTTGGTATCTATCAGAGCAAATCAAAGTCTACAGTTTGGCACAAGAGGCAAAGAACCCCACATTGTAATAAACCTGTCATAGGATCAGTGTCTCCTGCTTTGCAAATAAACGTCTCTGCTTTGCCTCGGTATTTCTGTAACATCCGGAGACTATTATCCTGTGCTGGTGCTCTGGTTCATTGACAGTTTCACTTAAACAGTTAAACAATAATTTGAAATGGAAAATGTTCTGCCCATATTCCTTAATTCCTTCGTGGGGTTTTTTCCCCAAATGTTTTTTGTTGGGTTGGTTTTTTTTTTTGGTCAGTTGCTTTAGTAATTGCGTCTTATTTTTTGTTACACAGGAAAATACCGAACTGCTCACAAACCTCATTCAAAGCCAAAAGTATCAGACATTTTTGAGGTAGATTTTCCAGCAAATGGAAATGATACAAAACCAATGGGCCATTTTCAGTCAGAGGAGGAACTGTGGGCCCGCTTAGAAGAGCTCGAGAGACAAGAAGAGATACTTGGTGAACTTGACAGGTATGGTACTGCTGTAGCACAGTCAGGTTTGGAGTTCAGAAAGCTGTAGGTGTGTGATTCTGTTTGTGTGCAAAGGATCTCACCATAAGTACCAATAGCTGACTAGACTGATGCAGTTATAATAGGTGGAAGAAGGGTGGAACATGAACAGAGCATGCACTGTAAGGCCAGAGGTGCTAAAATCTGCCTCTGTAACCACCACAGTCCAGCATTACAGTGTTTTTTCATTAAGATGATAGAAAAGGAGGAAGTAAAATTCATCTCCCACGGGCTAGGAGAATCCATCGTTTACAATGCAGGAGTTGCACATTTAGTGTTTAATGACATCCTTACATCTATTCTGATCCTAAAGCAATACATATGTCATTAGGCAGAATGTCACAGTTCTGGTATTTCCAGTTGACATGGAAAGGACATAGTAATTCTTACAGAGTAGAAAAAACGTTCCACAATCTGGCTAAAAATATAGTACCTGGGTAAGGAAAATTATGTGCAGGCTTGTTCATTATTTTGTATGCCTGTGTCTCTCAAGAGTATGAATTGCCTCAGTACACTTAGGTATTTTTCATTTCATAGGTCACCTGATACAGTGGAGACAAATGGAGACGATACAACCTCCTCTGAAGACGAGAAAGAAGATAAGAGGACAGATCTGAACGGGACATATAGAGCAGAAGACTGTATTACTCAGGGCAACTTCCATAAAGAAGTAACAGATTCTGACGTGTTTGGTGGCCATTTTAATGGCTCTACTTATTATCACAGTGATGATGAAGATGACATAGATGTTGGGGATAACTCTGTTCCAACTATTTTTTTCTCTCATACTGTTGAACCTAAAAGGGTTTGTACTTTATTATTTTTATCTTTCTCTCAAGAGATTGCATAAAACATAGATACCATATCTAAAATAGAACATTTTAGATAATGTAGAATGCTAACTGTAGGTGACATTTATTTGGATTTTTTGTCGAATGCTTGAAACCCACTGTTTAAATCCTGCAGTTTCAAGTCTGGTATTAAAAGAATGATCTTCAGATGTATACCTTGCTGTTCTGGCTTCCGGCTGCTGTAAAAGGTAGTATCATGTCTAGGAGTTTTTAAAATGATTTTTTACTTGACTTGAAATTGATTGTTGAACAGCTCAGCTCTTGAACAGAGTTTGAATAAGCAGATTGTCATATATGCAAAATCTATGCACATTAGTGCAAAGAAATGCTCCAGCCTAGTGTAAGTAGTAAAGAATACAGTTCAGACTATGACTGTTATCATTCATACATTTGTTTAACTTATCTATGCTTCGTAGTCCCCAACTGCTTGGATTTCAGAATGTCAGAAGTCAGTTGATCTGCAGCCTGGTGATTGTTGATTTTATGGTCTAGACCATCATTTGTGTTCAATTTTCAGGTAAGAATAAACACAGGAAAAAATACTACTTTGAAATTCAGTGAAAAGAAAGAAGAGGCCAAGCGTAAAAGGAAGAACAGCAATGGCAATGGCCATGCAACTCCAGAACTGCCTAACATCAAAACCCCAGCAGACATTTACCGGTGTGTAATTTATAGCATTGGTGCATGAGCTTTCCCCTTAGCAGACCTTCTCTTTTCATTTCTGTTCACCTGTAGTATGAAACTGAGCCTACCATTTCCTGAAAGAAACAGCTGGAACTGAATTTACTACTTAAAAATGAAAGTTTGTGGCTTCTGCATGGTTGCCATGCTTTCTTATCCATAAAACATTCTGAGCTTAGAATTTCCTTTTCCAGCTAGCAATTCATCATTAATCTAGTTTTTCAGAGCTTCTGAAATGGAGGTAAATTTGCCAGTACATATCATCTATGTAAAACAACACAGCAGTTTGTTATGTATTCTGGTTAATTCCATGTCATTTGCTTCTGTGTTTGTCTTCAAACATAACTGACCAGATCTATCACTTGTAATGCTCCCTCCTTTCCCAGTTACTAACTGCTGGTTTTTGTCTCTTTCTTCCAGTATCTTCAGAATATACTCAGGTCTTTGTTTGCATAGTTGCTGTTGCATTGTCTCTCCCTGACTTTAGTCCACCACTGTTTATACTCTCTGTAAAAAGAGGTGCTCACCTGTGTAACACCCACACTCAGCTTGAGAAACAGTGTTGGGCTTAGAGGATTGTATAAAACACTAAACTAAGGTGATGGGAAGAGTTAAGTATTTAGGTTTGTAAAGGTGAACACAGACACCTATTAGATTGGTTGATAAGTGCTTGTGAAAATCACACTGTATTTGTATGTCGGTGTATTCCAACACCTAAATATCTTCAAAAATGTGTCACAAAGTGTGAAAAGTTAAAACCCATCCTGTAATTACAGTTGGTGGAGATGGAGATGAGGTAAAGGATTCTTTCAGGGTGCTCTCCCTGAGCTTTGCAAAGGAACACAAGTGTTCCCATGAGTACCTGATGAATAAAACTGTTAAGAAAAAAAGTTAACACCCTTAAAACTCATCGAGTCACTGGGCTCCCCCTTTATGAGTTTGATAAAATTTGCACTGTTGTCTAATGCCACTCTTTCTCCCCTGCCCGCCTTTGACTTCTTTAAGTCATGGAGATGGAGTGCAAACTGTAGGAAGAGGCCTCTTGTATCAGTTTACAGTCTCTTAATACTTGAAAAGTGTCTTCGTGTTGATCTGATCTTAAAAGCTGATTTTTAGGTTGTTTTTTTTTTTTTAATTTTTAACTGAAAGCAGAAGATTATGGCACTTGTCAGGAATAAGCTTCATCCTTTCCATGTGCAATGAATGTTTCAAGTATTTGTTTTTATATTCTACGTTTAGCAAGGACTTCATTGTAGAAAACCTTCCATGATTGTGGTCTTCTTTCTGTTTCTCTTTACAGAAACAACCCAGAAAATCGTTCAGTTTACCTTTTTTCAAACTTTTTGTAACTCACACTGTTCTGTTTCCTAACACTCCTCAAAGAGCTATATGTTTTCTGCTGAAAGAGAAAAAGTGTACCAACTTAATGCTTGAGTAAAGAGCATAACGGTGTTTGCTCTGCAGAATTGATTCTTGTACATTGGTAAATAAAATGCCTCTAAAGGTACAGTATTGTAATTCTGCAGCGAAAAAGTTGGAAAAGCACATCATAATTAATTTGTACAAAAGACAAAGCAAGATCACTGTAAATTTGTCATCTGATCCTGAAATGGTTTATTAAAGCTAACATTTTCCTTTTTAGAGTCTTTGTTGATGTTGTGAATGGAGAATATGTCCCTCGTAAATCAATTTTGAAGTCTCGAAGCAGAGAGAACAGTGTTTGTAGCGATACCAGTGAGAACAGTGCTGCTGAGTTTGATGACAGACGAGGAGTTCAGAGGAGTATTAGCTGCGATGAAGCTACTCAGAGTGACAACAGCGAAGGCATACTGGAGGAAGAGGAGGAGGAGGGACAGCAGCAGCTACCAAAAAACCTTCCTCCCTCTTCAGGGACAACCGAGGTACAGTTTTTAATTAATTATTGATTGTTGGCAGGGATAAAAACGAGAAATCTAATGACTGTAGTTGCCTGTACCATCAGTTTGATTTCTTTAAAATAATTTTCTAGCTCCTACCTAGTGTGCTTCAGAAGGACATTATCAGGTGACAAGCTTCTGTCATACACATCCTAGGGGCAGAGGGGAGGAGATGAGTCAGGTGCTTCCCCCAGGCCTGAAGCTCGGAAAGATCTGATAAAAGTAGCCACTTGCCGGTGTTACTGAAACCACTGTCATGGCTGTAGGGTCAGCCTGAAATTTTCATTGCAGGATATACAGCAGGATACAGAGAAAAATCTGTGCTTCATAGTTGATGAGAGGGAAGAGTTGATTCTCTGTAACCTGTATTGCACAACTACTAGACAGCTTGTTTCCAGGTGGAGTTTTTAAGTTTTAAACCACATAAGTATCAGCTAAGTTATTATTTGGGCTTGTTAAAGGCAGAGGAATTGCTGTCTGGAAGGAAGCCATATACCTCTACTCATCCTATTCCAGACTAGGGCCAGTAGTGGTCACCAACAAATCTGTTTTCACACATTTCAAAGTTCAAGATTCATCATGAAGGAAAGAGACTGTACGACATAAGGAAAAATGTCCAGTTGTTCAGTGACTGGATGAGTACCAGAATTAAATGTAGCCGCTGCTCTGAAATTCATGGCATAGAGTATTCTTCATTTTTATTTTGTTAAAACTTGAGCTAATTTTTTCAAACTAGATGAAACTTGAGTTTTCAGTAGTTCCCAATGCAATGGGCAAGTTAAATGAAAACACTATATTTAGAAAAATTAATTTTGACAAGAAATGGATTCCTCGAAAAGCTATTGTTTATCATAATTTTTCATACAAACAGCTATAGACCAATCCTGGCAGGATGTGAAGATTCATGGTGGAAGATTCATCTGCAGAGTTAGCACTTCACGTTGTCTACTTTCTGGAATATATGTGCTGTGTTTTTAAAAAACATATAAGTACACTTTAGATGTTACCCATCAGTCCATTTCCCGAACATGGCATGATTATTCTCTACAATATAACGTATTTCTTAAGTAACTGAAGGAGAGTGAGCAAAACACTTCAGTTAGACGTGTCTTCTTAAATGCTGCTGTTTTGCTTTTGGTTGTTTTTGTGGGTGTTTGAAATACATTATTTCTCCATTACCATTTGCAACATACTAATGTTTTTTCTTTTTTTTTTCCTAATTTTACCACAATATTCTTAGGTTGTATGTTACTTATCTGTTTTTGAAAATGAGCGTGTTGTTAGAACAGCGCAGTTGTGTGCAGGCACGGCTTTAGGCATCCTTTGGCTATTGGAGCAGAAAACAAAAAACCACTGCTTTTTTGCAGGTCGTGCAAGAAAAGAATGGCTGGTTTGTTTTGCTTTGTTTTTCTTGGTAACTGAGTTATGAAAAAGCAGAACTAAGCATAGTTAATAAATCTGGTGTGCATTCCTTTGTGCCCAGTGTGAGCATCAAACCTTGGATGTAAACTCCTTCCCCCTGTCCTTAGGCATTCAGAAATTTGTTTTCAGTATATAGTAGGGTGATTTGTTCTTTAATATGTTTATGAAAAGTAGTTCTGAGTTGCTTTTTTCCCCAGTGTTTTCCAAGAATCACGCTCATTTCTTAGCTTAAGTTGAAGAGTATTAAGTCGTATAATCAACTGCAAATAAATTATCATTTTTAAACATTAAATGTTCTTATTAGACCTTTTATAGAGAGAAAGCATTGCAAGAAAGTTTGCCGTTCTGTAAAGTATAAATTGCTTTCACCATTTTTTGATCATATTTGGTAAGGAGAAGAGAACAAACAAAATATGTGCTTGCCAATTTGTATGCAGTGTGTCAGCTTGATGCAATTAGAATATATTAAGTCATAAAATATGACGTATGATGGAAATGCTGACATACTCCAACTTTGCAAAATCTCTCCATTTCTTATCCGAAATGAAACTATATATTACATCAGCTGTTTTATTTCTTGAGCATGTGTCAGTGAGGAAGCAAATTTTTAGATCATTTATGCCGTAGGAATGAGATTAAGTAGTACTTTTAAGACACTGTCTTTCATTTGGTCATCTTTGAACAAGCTATATTTTGAGGTTAATTACAATTTGGTTACTTATGCAAGGAACAATCATTAATTTAAAGATATTTCTTTACTTTTGATTAAAAGAAATAACAATCCTAATCAGGCTAATATAGGGTAATGACCTTATGGGCATAGCTTCACATTTGCATTTTATTAGCTCATTTTGAGTATTCTCTTCTATTGTAGGCATTTTCCGGAACTGTTATAGAAAAGGAGCCTTTGTCTCCCTCCTTAATACCACACCCAGTCGTTGCGCACCCAGTCCTGCCTACCATTCTGGAGAGAAAATCAGAGGAAGTTTTGTCTGAAGCATCAGAAGAGACTACAAAGAGGATTTCAAAATTCAAAGCTGCCAGAATGCAACAGACTAACTAGGTCCTGCCTAGCCAGCCGAAGCTGGAGTACTCATGCCTAGTTTCACATTTGTTAAGACTATGTAAAACTGTATGTGTTACACCTAGCTAGTTAACAGGGTGTCCTATGTTAATTTGGCATTGGTTATCTTTTAAACGTTTATTGGCAACATTAAAAAAAAAAAAAAGTTCAGTGTTTGAACACTTGAGTATTCATCTTATTTTGTCAATTTCCCTGTGTGCTGTCAGCACCTTTGTATATGTTTGCCTTATGATAGCAGCACTTGGGTTCTTTTTCAAAAACTGTTCCTTACATACATTGTTTTTGTGTTTAAACCTAAACACAGGCAGTTTTGTGCCAGCTGTGATGTTCTACATACCATATGGACCATTTTAAGGAAACTTTTCACATTTCAAATAGATTCACCAATTATATTGCATTACTTGCTTTAGCGTTTTAAGACACACTTGTATTCACATTGTTGTAGGTTTTGCAACTAGGTGTCTGCTAAAAGTTTTTTTCCTTCTTTCAAACCTCTCTGATATCTCACTGTACAGATCTATAAAACACTGGGTTCATGTACATTGCAGGGAAGTTTCTTTGATGGAAAAGGGTATTTTGTAAAATTAAATTTTCAGTAAAAAAGCTGTGAAAGTTGTGTGGTTTTTCTTGCTTTACTACTAATTTGGGAACACCACGGAGAGGTTTTTATTTTGAACTTGCATTTCTAGCTTGAAGTGTTTACTACCACATGGACATAAAAGCAGTGCATTCTCTTCTGCCATTGTGTTTTAACCTCCTGCTAATGAATGTCCATGGAAATTGAATGCTCTTAAGGAGAGAAGCATAAACTCAGACTCTGATTACAAAATCTTCTAGTTCTTTTGTATACTCGGAAAACATTGTAATTGTTTTGGGAATGCCCAGAGGGAGTCAGCACTAAGGAAAAATGTCTTGATGCTTCAACTTTATTTCAAAATGCAACAGCACTGCAGCACTCGGGGTACACTTTTGCGTATCCCTCTCTTGACTGGGAGCAATCCTGGCTTTAGGAGTCCTTGCCCAGCAGCTTTTGGCTGTCTTCTTGCCATGTGTCTTCTTGCTGTGTGCTGACACAGCTTTTGTTGGGGCCACCCCTTGGATGATAATAGGCGATGGAGCTGGGTTTAAAAACCAAACTACTGGGTTTGGGGTTTTTTTCAATATTTGTGCTTGTTTTTTTGAAGCTAGCAAATTTCCTAATCTGTTTCTCAGCGTGTCTGTATCAGCACAGTCAGAGGGGTAATATGTTGAGCAAGGACAAGCGAAAATGTTGGCAGAGGGTATGGGGAGCTGGAGGTACCTTCAACTGATGTTACTCTCCAGCTGACATCATCAAACCGCAGCCTCAAAAGTGAGGCAAATAGACTTGCGGGGTATTGGGAAGGATTTGCCTTTGGCTGCAGTTTTGTGGCTTTGCAAAGACGCAGCCCGAGAGCCACCAACCAGCATTTGGTTTTCCAAATCTTGGCCATGCACGAACAGGGCATCAGCTAATGCTTTTTCCTCACCTTCCCCTAAAATAACGATGCCTTGCCCTCATAGCCTTTGCTCTCAGATCACAGCAGATTAGCTCATAGTGCAGCTTCATGCATTAAAACAGAATCACCACCTCCCCCTTTTTCAACACTTTTTTTTCTCTCGGTGCTTAAGAGGGAGGTGGAGGCACTGGGACTTCCTTTTCTAAGATAACTCTTAAAAAAGGCTGCACTCTGTCTGACGTTCTCTGCTGTGTGCTTGGGAAGGTGCTGTAGTTTCATGGGCAGAAGATCCTGGCTGGCTCAGGCGCCGGCCAGGGTCCCTGCCTGGGGGAGCAGCCCACTGAAGCCGTGGGGCTGCGTTTCCCCACGATACGGAGCAAATTGTGTTTTGCTGAAAGAAAAGCTGCAGGGAAAGTTGTGCAGCCCTGCCGTGCCTGGAGCTTGCCAGCTGGGAGGGGGCAATCTCTGTTTTAAGTGGATCCTGAGAATCACGTTGAAAGTGTTAATGATTAACTTGATTCATGCTCAAATGCGGATTTTTTTTTTTTTTTTAAAGCATATTGCATTAGTACTAAAATAAGCCATCAATGCCAGTCCACCCTCTATTCACGGCTAAATATTTAAAGGAGGTTATTTATAGCTTCTTTAATGAATTCTTGGCTAAACAAAATGAAATTATGTCCTAGAAAAGTAGAAGCTATTTTGTAACCAGAACAGTGCAACTGTAAAATATAGTTCCATGAATATGTATTTTAAATAACAAGGGGTTGAGATCCAAGACTACCAGACATGGGTAATTAGAGGGAAAAGGAGAGAAAGAAAGAGAGAGAGAAAAAAAGAAAACCCTTTAAAAAGATTTATTTAGATACCTTCTGAAATACTTCCCACTTCTAGTTACTTCAACAAAACCAAACGCCCCTTGTCACCATAGATCAGTTTCAAATAAAAATTAATTCTTTGCTTGTTTTCTTCCCCCCCCCCCTCCCCTCCCCCCTCGCTTTTTTTCACATCTCTGCTCACGGGAAAATGTAGGATAAATGCACCTTGGGTTTTAATGAATTATGGCCTCGGTTCAGGGAAGCATCCTTACTCAGGAATGCACTTTGGCATGTGCTTATGTCTCAAAGATTTTGCAAAGAAGAATGGATTTAACCACATGCTTAAAACTAAGCACATGAGTGTTTTCCCTAATAGGGAGCCTGAATGTGTCTGTGCCCTTTTTGCAGTATATTTAATTGTCAGAGGGTTTGCAGGCTGGAACGATTCATCGTCAGTTTCTTCAGTTGGACTTTACCAGTAGATTCGCTGTTCAGTGTCTACAGCAAGAAGAGATGGCTGTAGGATTTCTGGAGAGTGTTTGCAAATGCTAAACAAAAAAATAAATCTACCAAAGCAGAGAAAAAACTAGACAGGGTACAAAAATGATCACGTGAAGGTCCATCTCAGTGAGGGCTTGAAATTTGCTTTTTGTCCAACACTGGAGCCAGCAGGAGGATGCAGATGACCACCAGTGCACCAATGAGCAAAGCAACAATGCCCCAAATCTGAGGCATGTAGGGTTCCTGGTAGTAAATTAATCTGTATCTTTTGCCCCCAGTGTTGCAATTAGAGATTTTATTCACTTAAATAATAAGGGTACAGTTTAATCAATTTCTGAAACACCCTGGATGGCTTTTCCTGCTGCCTCTGGAAGGGCTCCTCATCTGCTGGGGAGTGCTGCTGGTGGCACTGGGCACAGGGCTGAAGATGGGGGTTTGGGTTCTTCCCAGTGTTTCCCGAGAGATTTTGTATGTTCCCAGCTGGAAGGATGTGGCCCGGCCAGGGCTGGGGCTGCTTTGGCAGCCGGTCACTGGGGTGGCACAGGAACGTGTGTGCTGGAAGGAGCCCTGTCCCCAGCCCTGTCCCAGTGTCCCCAGCTGCTCTGGCACAGGTGAGCCACTTCAGACAGGTGGAAATGCAGCAGGAGAAAACAATGGGGGCAGAGATGGCTGCGCAGGGTGTCTTTGGTCCAAAATGAGAGGGGTGGCAGCTCTCTGCATGGGCACTGTGTGGCCATGGGGACAAGCCAGTGTGCCCCAGCTGTGCTGTGCCGTGCTGTGCCCCACCACAGCTGCCCCATGCAGCCCTTCGCAGGGCCATGATTGCATCAGTTATGCGCTGCAAATTACCTGCCCCCTGCTACTCCTCACTGGGAGGCAAATTTAACTCTTTAATCTTCTTTAATTGGCCACAAGTAAGTTGGGCACCTGCCTGTAGCCAGGGAAGGGATTGTGTGGGGCAACACTTCCCCTCTGGAGCTGAGGCGGCCTGGCCTGCAGGAGCTGAAGGAGAAGGCAGCGGATGTTGGGTGTTGGTCTGTGGTGGCAGCTCCGCGCCTGGCCTGGGTCGGGGGAGCCGCGACGTGAGTTTGGAGGTAAAGTGGATTTATTTCCCTCTCTCTTCTGTAAGACTAGTTGCACTCAGTGCTTTTCATTGCTCACTTAGAGCATCTAAAGCTGCAGATTTTTGTATGTTTCAAGAGTGCCTAAACCAGCTGTTTTAGCTGTTCGTTTTAACAAAGTGATTTATGTTGCAAAAAATGAGCTGGGATTAAAAGAAATCAGATGTGTGTATTTGGAATGCAGCATTTTTGTATT
>NW_010312257.1:0-345 GCF_000700745.2 Antrostomus carolinensis
CCTAAAAATCTGTGGGGAAAGCGAGTGACCCAGTGACAGTCCAGGAGGAGACCAGGCAGGGTGAGAAAGAGGAATAGTCAAAGGACAAGGAGGCTGAAGGGATAAAGAGGAGGGTGTTCACATCCCCTCCCATCTTCCTCCCGTCTCCAGAATGGAGTTTGTACCCCCCTGGAGAAGCAGGGGTACCCCCAACCCCGCAAAGCTCCAGGGAAGGACCCAGCCAGGTGGCACTAAAAAGGCATCCCCAGTCCGTGGGACGGGGTGACCGGAGATGAAGGAGCAGCCCCGGTCACGGGTACCACAGCATCTCCATCATCCGTGTACCGGGAGATGCAGGCAGCGGGG
>NW_010312258.1:0-745 GCF_000700745.2 Antrostomus carolinensis
TGGGACCCCTGCCCCATCTCCCATCACCACCCTGGCAGGAGGCTTCACAGACATGCCCAAGCTTCCAGCTGAGCTCTTGCTTTTCCCTGAGGCAGCAGTTGCTCCTCCAACACCTGCCTGACCCTGCACCCAGCACTACCAATAAAAACACGACCAGCTGAGTCTGGAGGTGACTTTTTTCTGTACACCTCCTGCACACCCCACTCCCAGCTGCTGCAGCCCTGTTCTCTGTGCCCTCCTGCGAGCTCCACGGAGCCAAAGCAGGAGGAACCCCTCACCCAGCGCTGTGTGCAAAGGACAGGAGGGTCCTGTGCTGCTGAAAATGCCTTTTCACCTCCCAGCGCTGTGCCACACTTGCCAGGGCTCGGCTCTGGAGTTGTAAATCTGCTTGGGCAGCTTGGAGGGAGATGAGGAGTTGTCATTGACACCCCCCGAGTGACTCCTCCAGGTAAATCCTGGCTGCCGGTGCCATCGATCCGGGCTCCTTCCTTGGCCCCCCTGGGCGTGCAGCAGCACCGGGGACATCATTCTGGGGGGATGGAGCAAAGGCACCTTCTCCCTTTGCAGAAGGTGTGGGGGAAGCGCTGGGGAGCGGGAGGCCCGGGGTGCTGCTCCGCCTGCAGCAGAGCTCTGCTTCCATCTGCCGGGCACCTCCGCTCTGCTCGGCATCTTCACAGCCTGGAGGAAGCCCAGGGCCAGGGGAGGGGAAGCTCTGGCTGTCCCTTGGCTTAATTCCCAAATACAA
>NW_010312259.1:0-312 GCF_000700745.2 Antrostomus carolinensis
GAGACCTGCCCTGACTTTGCTTCAGCGCGGTGGGCAGCTGAGGAGAGGAAGCTGGTGCCTCACAAGTTCCCCAACCACCACATCCCCATCCCAGAGCACTACCTGGCTGAGGACTCCACGGTGAGCCAGGGCACAGCGGGGGGCTGGTGATGGGGAGGGGGTGTCTCATGCCACCATATGCCCACCTTGGCTTGGCAGGTGGCCGTGGAGACACGAGCTATCATGGCTTGGATGGACAAGAACCCCTTCGTGTTGGGAGCCAACCTTCAGGGTGGGGAGAAGTTGGTGTCCTACCCCTTCGACACGGCTCGG
>NW_010312259.1:370-627 GCF_000700745.2 Antrostomus carolinensis
CCCTGACCATGCCATCTTCCGTTGGCTGGCCATCTCCTACGCCTCAGCCCACCTCACCATGACCGAGACCTTCCGTGGAGGATGCCACACTCAGGACATGACCAACGCCATGGGCATCGTTCAAGGAGCCAAGTGGCACCGCCGGGCTGGCAGTAAGTGGGTGCCACGTTGTTGGCTTGTCCACTCCCATGTTCCCTCCACCCAAAGGTGTGAGCGAGCAGCTGGGTGGGGGCTTGGTTGGTTGTTTGACAGGGATG
>NW_010312259.1:668-993 GCF_000700745.2 Antrostomus carolinensis
TGGGCTGTGACAAGTTCCCTCACGAGAGCGAGCTGCAGCAGGAGTGGGAGAACAACAAGGAGTCCTTGCTCACCTTCATGGAGCAGGTAGGTGTTGGGACACCTCGGGCAGGGAGTTGGTGGCTGTCCCTGCATGTCCCACATGGTTCCTCTCATCCCTTGTCCTCATGTAGGTCCATCGGGGCATCAAGGGTTTGGTGACGGATCAGCAAGGAGAACCCATCGCCAACGCCACCATCGTCGTGGGGGGCATCAACCACAACATCAAGACAGGTAGGGTGCAGGATAGGGGTGCAGGATAGGGGTGCAGGGCAGGGTGCTGGGTT
>NW_010312259.1:1005-1359 GCF_000700745.2 Antrostomus carolinensis
CACCATGCCCTTCCCTCCCCACTGCCACCCCTCACTGTCCCCAGCCAGCGGTGGGGACTATTGGCGCATCCTAAACCCGGGCGAGTACCGCGTCTCGGCTCGGGCTGAGGGTTACAACCCCAGCGTCAAGACCTGCAACGTCTTCTACGACATCGGGGCCACCCAGTGTAACTTTGTCCTGTCACGTTCCAACTGGAAACGGATCCGGGAGATCATGGCCATGAACGGGAACCGGCCCATCCGTCGGATCGTACCCGGTCGCCCCATGACCCCCCGCGAACGGATGCGGCTGCGGATGCGGCTCCGGCACCGCATGCGACTCCGGCAACAGATGAGGTTGAGGCGTCTCAATGC
>NW_010312260.1:0-3944 GCF_000700745.2 Antrostomus carolinensis
CTCTAGCCAGGGTCAACCCACCACAAAGTGTTAGCTTGTGCTTCAAGCTACAGAAGTCATTTTACACATACCCCTTTCCTTGGCACTTCGTAACAAGGCAGGTCAGTCTGAACATTCCTACTTAGTATCAATGGGTGGAAATTGTCTGTAAAGGCAGACTAACAAGCAACAAGGAGCACACAATGACAACTATAGACACATGCAAAACTGAATCTAGATACAAGCTCTGGCTGCAGTTTTGTATTGTTCAATATCACAAAATTTTTTAAAGGCAAAGACTCAGGAAACATCTCAGATAATTTAAGTGCACAGAATAGAGCAGAAAATGAAGAAGGTGACTATATATTATTCATTAAAAGACCAAACTTTTGAAAAGAAACAGGGACAATGTCTACACACTTTCATTGTACCAGTATCTAAAAATCTCACTGTCATCCATATTACTTCACGAAATCAGTTTGAAGCACCCAAGCTGCTTATGTGTGGCTTGCTAGCATTGTTCCTTTTGTAAAACATGCTTACATGCTGATTTAACTTGTATGACCTATAGCAATTGGCTTGTCCACACTAGCTACTGCCATAGCCAGAATGGAAGAAGAGCTGCCACACACATTGCCTATGCTTTTGCTGCTGAGTAGGTCTGTTTGTTTTATATTCCCCAGTGATCTAGGCAAGACATATAGCATATATATCTCCCAAGCAGCAAGACTCTGGCAGGTTTCTCAACTACACAGAGATAGCCTTCTTACATTCCACAAATCCAAACCCACACCCTGGTGTGGGGGATTTGTTTTTATACCAAGGTCAAGCATGCCTGCTCTTCTCTGAAAAAGATAATTGCTTAGATTGCTTTCTTATGAAGGATATAATCTTAATCCTCTATCTTTTTCCTTAAAATACAAAATTATTCCTATTCCGACCTGGTTAGGATGCAGACAGCTTGGGTCTGTGAATACCTCTGTTTTCCTATGGCCCGTTTGCTGGATGCTGTCTCAATAACTATTTTAAAATTCACACTTCAAATATCATTAGGATGCCCTGAGTTACATCAGTCATTGCAGTACCAAGACACAGTAAAGGACAAGTCAGCGACATAGGAAGCAACAGTTTTGGAAGGCTAGCCACAGAGTTGCAAGCAAAGGATTACTGTGCTCTGCCAACAGCTCCAAAACCATTTCTCTCTCTCCACGATCAACACACTATTTCTGCCTTGGGTCTTCTGGGTCAGGGTCACTGAGAAAGCCCAGAAAGCCAATACAGATCTCAGAACTATGTCCCAGCAACAGAAATCCTACCCTGAGTCAGGTTAGGATGTGAAAGTTGGCTAAAGACCCTGATCAGAGTCTGGGAGGTATTCAGTTTCTTACCATGGTTCGTGGCCTTGAGCAACAGCAATAATTTTCTGCACCCCTTGTACAGGGATCTGTCAAGGCTTTGCCTTAAACTTATGCATTGATTGCTCTGCAGTAATATCTAATCAGTTTGCAAGTCACATTAAAAAAAAATTTAAAAAGGAAAGAAAATAAAAGAAAATGAAAGCAGTCCTATGCTTTCAGCCTCCACAGGGGACAGGAATTGTCTGAGTGCAGAAAAGAAAGCTGACAACACCATTTAGGAAATTAAGAGTTCTGAATATGTTTCTCAAACTGCTTTTAAGCATCTTTTATGTCAAATAATGTCAATATAGGCTAGCCAGACAGAAAACAAACAAAAAAAAAAAAGAAGCAAAACTCTGGAGGATATAACAGGAAGAAGTGGTCAAAAAACAGCAGGGAAGAAGACGAAAGATGTTTTCATCAAGGAACACTGCCCACTGAGGGGAACAATGAGAGAGAAGCCAGAGACAGCATACCACAATAGGACACAGAACAGGGTGAGAGAAGGAGCGAAGCACATTTACGTGGAAAGCTTTATGAAAAGAGCAGTAGTTGCCATGACTGGGGAACTGATCAAAAGGCTGCATGTCAATACAACAGAGCTTAAACCTGCTTGCTCTGAGCCATACCTGACACACAAAGCATAATGTACTGGATGTAAATCAGCCCAGGGAGGACAACAGTGAAATGGGTCTTATTCCAAACTTAGAAGAACCACTGTACTAGAGATGTGCTCCAAACAGGAGTAAGAGACTAATAATAAGTAGGTATATGATAATAAGAAACATGTGATACAGCTCAGTTACTTAGCAGCAACACACAGAAACATGCACCTTTTTTCTTTAAAGTAAGCAACCGGCATGTCCTGCCCCATTCTACAAGGTATTGCACACCATCAGTATGAAATTTAGCATACAAGACAGCACTACAGAAGGTAGTGAGAACCAAACATACCAAGTTCTATGTCACGGTCTACTTGATCTAATGTACTAAATAGGAAGGCATTCCTATTACTCCCTGTTTAATGCTTTATAGAATGAAATATCTCATTGCAGCTGGATACTTTAGGTTAAGCACTCAGCTGGCATAAATAGCTGCAGCCTCACTGAAACCTGCAATTTCTAAATAGTATTTCCCTCCTCCTCTTTGGAAGGAGGCAGATGAATTCCATTTTGCAGGTTTGGCATCTCATCTAAAACTTCCTAGTCAACTTAGCCTACAGATATGCTTTCTTTTTGTCTTAGTGTGCTAAGTATCCTTCTTTACAGACAATTAACTTCATCTGCAGCTGATTCTGAACCTGGGCAGCCTTCTACATTAAAAATTGTTCTTGTAACTCCATGCACACACACCAGGTAATGCTTGAATGTCATAAAACAGTGGCTGCTTTGAAAGTAACAAAGCAAACAGAAATGACTCATCCATCCAGTTATTTTCCTATTCAAGACGATTAACTGTCTGTTTGAATCAAACTTCTTTATGTTTTTTCAAAGACTTTCAGTGACAAGGATTATCACTACTGAGATACTCAAAAAATGATTAAGCATTTATTACTGCTCCCTAAACCCAAATCAACTCTTCCACTACATCTCCATCCCACACACACACAGGTCTGCTAGCACTCTGGCTGGACTGAGGCTACAGTATGACTTTGCATTATAGCAATCACATTATGACTTATAATTATCAGGCAAGAGTGACACACAAAGGCATAATGGCTTTAAAGCATCAACAAAGTAGCAGCAAAGAAAAACTCCAAAATCATTTTTCCCATAAGCAGCTGACAGTAGCTGCTGTGAAACTAATGACACCTTTGTGCCTCTCCAACCAGTTAACTTTGTACAAATTTGGACTGTACTTTTTTTTCCCCTCCACAGTGATTCATACCCCTGGTTAGAAACAAAAATTAGCCACAATCACAAGATAAATTACTCTTTTTACAGAAAGCTTCTAAGTTGGCTTGTATTTGCATTGTGAATACTGAGGTCCCTAAAGAAAATGAAGGGAAAAAAATTGAATAGAGTATTTCTCCATGAGCAGGAGCAATTCATTACCAAGCAATTAGCTTAATATTAAGCTCCCATTTCTCAGTTTGGGATATTTCCACAAATACTGGTAAAATAATTATGATAAATTTGAAGGCATACTGCAGTTCTCAACTGCTAAGGGTCCACAAACAATTTGTCTTCTCATGACAGACAGAAGAAGCTCTAATTACACTGAACATTTCAAGGAAAGATTGAATGTTTGCTAGACAACTCTCCATTGATTGCCTTTAAAGCATAGCACTGTACTGCTGAAGGGAAAATACAGATTCTTGGCTCCAAGTAATTAACTTTCATGCTGTTCTCTTTTTAAACCCTAATGAAGCTCCCTTGAAGTCTTCATTACCAAAGGGTATTTGTTAATAAAAAAGCAGAGAGCCAGCCAAAGGTCCTATTTCCCTCTCTTTCTCTATAAATTTCCCTCTATTATACATTTCTCAGGACTCAGTAATGTCTTTGAAGTGAGTAATGATGGCCTGAAAAGTGCAAAGGGTGAGGGATATCTAATAAGACAAGACAAAGC
>NW_010312260.1:3976-18933 GCF_000700745.2 Antrostomus carolinensis
CTTAATGGAGAGAACGGAGGTATTTGACAGAGAAAAGAGCAGGAGGAAAGGGAAGGAAGAGTTGTATCAATATTTTGTGAAATGGCATTACCATGAAGTTAAACTGATGAAGGAAAAAGAGCAAACCTTTAAGAAATGCAGCAAGTCAGCAGCTGAATCTCAAGGAGAAACAACATTTCTCAGAAACAGTTAATAAACTAAGTCTAGATTCCATAAAGTAAGAAATAAGATTCCCAACTGACACTAGTGGCAGAGCTTCCATGAGGCATCTGCTCAGATATTAAAAGTGCTTAGTGTATCTGGCAGGGCCCTCCACAACTAAGACTCCAATCAAAGGACAGCAAATCCCCTTACTCCAGCTGCAGATAAATACTGTTGAGCCAGCTGAGGTATACTGGCCACCTAAGGGAATGTGATCCCTTCTATTGGCTCTACCGAAGACAAAGACTTTGGACTGCACTGACTGGGTGGTGATATTTCAATGTATCCTAGTCCTATCCAACAAAACACCAGAGTACTTTAACACACAGCTCCTGTGAAGTCACCTAAAAATGTGTTTTGAATGACTCTTAATTTCCAAGACAAACATACAAGCGTTTGCATAAAAAATGTCCACAATATTACAGTTGAAAACTTTGTTGATCAGTACCTGAGTGCTGGAGGAAAGTCAGGATGTGCAGCTTGCTTCCTCTTTCATTGTCCAGTTGCCTGAATCCAAGCCAGGAGCCATTACCAGAAAGAAACAAAGGGGGGTTTTATTTAATTTTCATCTATTTTTTATGTTAATATGTCTTATATTAATCCACATCCTTCCCTTTGTCTAAAACCTACATCAAAACCAAAAGCTAATCTCTATCCCTTCTTCATGCACTGGCAAGAGAGTTTGGCATATGAAGAGCCTCACCACCATTTGTTAGATAGTCTGTGACCATGCAGGAGATTTTCCTGGAGTTTCCAAGTCTGCACAGTGCATTTCTGCTGGCTTCACACAGAAGCAATGCCCTCATCACAATTCCCACCCCATGCTACCATCGCAATTTTGGCGGGGTAGCTTTCACGTTATAATCAGATCAGATAAATCTTAAATAACACATACAAAAGCACATCCTGGCAATTTATAAAAGGATTCAGATAGAATACCCTCCCTACTCCTCAGTAGTCACTATTTGCAATTGCTTAAAAGACCTTTTTGGGACACTGAGCATCTGAAGAGATGACAATGGTTCCAAGTCCATAAATAATTTTTGTTTCCCAAATCAGGAAGTGTTGCTGCCAAAAGTATTTGGGGTTTTGTTGTTTCAGGGTAGGTTTTTTTAACAAACAACAATAACAAAAAACAACCAAACAAAAACACATAAACAAACAAAAAAACCCCAATGTCATTTGACGATCTAAAAATGGTTCCTACTCAAGTGATTTATTCAGCTTTTGGGTGACCATAGAATTCTACACAGCTGAGCATCTTACATTTCCTGAAGTTCCACGTCCTGTTAAGATATAGCAAAGAATGCTATTAGTAATTTCCTTTGTTAAGCTTATGCTTACACCTATGGTTTCTATAGCTTGCTGTACTAGTTAAGTCTCTCTAAAGCTGGGATTTGTCTTTCTAATTTCATGATTTTTTTTTCAGTTGAGGCTGTAGCTGTCTTTAATCAGTAACTGCAAGAGACATTCATTTACAAGCAAGGGTTTTCTGGAGCAGGGTGGAGACTAGTATAACCTCTTGCTATCAGAAATATCTATTAAAAATAAAAGCAGAATGTCACATTAAAGTATGTAGAAGCTAAAGCTGCACGAGAGAACTTAGCTGAAGTGTGATAACAGTAGTGCAAGTAAATCCAAACAATTAAAGGTGGCATACTTATCCACCTCCACACTCCACAAGAGTATCAAACACAAGCAAATACCCTATCAAAACAGGCAAGGAGCTTGCACTTAGATTTTTCAGTTCAGGAGTATTATATAAATTATGAATTATCACAGAACTAGCCTTTGCATCCAAAGCTCATTACGACTTTGCACCACTTCATTTGGCAGAGGAAATTGAGTTCCATTCAGAACTGCCTAACCACCAGTGATAAGCCAAAGTATCCATTCCAGATCTTTGACATTACAGATACTAGAGAAGCAACTGATCTTCGGATTGTAGACGAGAAAAAACTCATCTACAGAGCAAAATGTTCTGTAATTCCCTGTTAAACTGAACAGGAACCAGCCACTGATCCAAGTACAAACAAATAATTTCAGATCGCCCTGAAACTACATTTTTCAGTTTTCACTTTGAGAAAAATATTGTAAGTTTTACATTTTTGCACTGACTCTGAAACCAAACCAGATACAGTATTCACTAATCACCAGCTCCAAGATAATAGTACAGCTGTCAAAATAATGCCGATCACCTGTGCCACCACATCACAACTGCTTATAAGTTTAATTGGTCTCTATCTCATCAATCTTTTACAACAAAGACACAAGGCAGTGCTGCTGACAGATAATGAAAAATCCTCTCTAGCAGCAGAAGCCCTTGCACTCCTGCACTCAAAGTCCCAAGTCTTAATACCCTTCCTCACACGGTGGTCTAAATGCAGGCTGTGATGACCTCAGGAGATTTAGGTGTGAAAATGAACTAGCTTCACATGCATCTTGGTGGGGCACATCAGCAAGATGATGCAAGCTGATAGGAGATGCGTTACTCTCATAATCACACTTCCCAGTGGATGCATCTATGCCACAACTCATTGCAGCAGGGAGTGGCAAGCAAATGCTCAGTCCTGGGAACAGAGTGGAAAAAGCTTTTGTCACATTGTTTGTAGATGGTTTGTGTCTTTCCTCAGGAATGTACTTTCATGAGCTGTCTATATGGAAATTCCAATGGGAATGGAAAACAACTGTCAATTTTCTATTCTATTCTCTTCTATTAAGGTCTCTAGTCCACACTCATCACTGGAGCACCTGAGTGCTTTCCAGTAGTTCATGAAGCAACATGACTAATATCTGCCATGTGTTCATGTCCTCATCCCTTCCCTAAGGTAGAAGTATGTGGAGCGTTTTGGGGGTTTGGGGGGGGGTTTGGTTTTTTTTTTATTAGACGCATACACAGAATGCTATACGTTAAGTTAGGAAAAACGAGGTCAAACATGCATTTTTCACTTAGCCAGAAAGTGCTTTGGTTTGTATTGGTCCTAGTTCCTGCGGGAGTTCAATCCACAGTCCTAAACCATGCTCAAGAAAGTCTTTATGTAGCTTCTTGTCTTGCTGGAGTGACTGGTCACAGTAGCAACCTACAGGTTTATCATCAAATCCTTACTTTTCTTGTAGTAAAGGGACATATGACCTCTGGTATTATGTTACCATAGGAAAATATGGAGGGGAAACTATCAGGAGAGAACTGGAATGAGAAAGGATCATGATCTTCATACTAACTTCAGCATTTGGCTGCACTCAGCAAAAACAAACTGGCCGTAACCTCCCTAATGGACTGGGCCACCTCAGTGGCTCCCTTCCATTTGTGGTCACTCCAGATGGGACATGTACCTAATTCAAATCCCACCTGTAAGCTTCTCAGAGGTAGTGCTGTTCCTCCTCCTCCAAATCAGCACAGGAAACTAACAGGCACAATCTTTTCTTTTGTGCAGTCTGTAGTAATTTTCACTTTCATCTCTCCCTACAATGAAAAAAAGAAAACCTAGGCTAGGTATTTCCACAGGGCTATTCTGTTCTCCCTTGTTCTCTTCTCAAACTAGAGGCTAAGGATATTAAGACCAGCATTGCTTCATGTTCTACATGTCTCTGCTTCTTCCTTCACTTGCTGATCCCTCCAGTCACAGACTATGACATCTATAGGCCATTTAATTTCATAACAGAAACACTGAGTTGTAACAGCTCCCTAAAAAGAGCAGCCCATCAAACATAATCTTTTTTTTTTTTTTTAAGATGTTACAGGACTTGATCCTAACACACTTCATTACAAAACAAGGGCAAAATCCAGCCTTTTCCTAAGGATTCATTATCAACACAAAAAACCCGGTGAGATTTAAAAACAAAGGCAAGTGAAGCTGACCCATTTTTAGATGTTAAAATAAAGCACCAGCACCCTCTACCAGGATATTTCAAACACTGGCAACAGAACAGCAATCTATCCTGAATAGAAAATATGCCTTTGGTAGATATTTAGTATGTGCTGCAATCTTCATAAGTCTGCTTTAATTAAAAATGCTATTGCTGTTTTAAAATTGACATGAACCACTACCATCCAGAGTTCTGCTTCTCTCAGATATTTTTCAGAGCTGTAGAGCAAATTGTTATGCAGTATCTCTCAGATAGAGGCCTGCAATAAGAGAAGTGATAATGAAGACAGCAGCTGTTACTAAATTACAAAAACAAGACAGATTTGTTGGCAAACACTAACAATCTGGGAAACTTTTTTGCAAGTTCAACACTTCTACAAACAGTCCCTATTTGGGTTCCCTCAATGGAGTGTGATGGCACCGGGAAAGTTGCTTTACAGGAGACTTATAGACTTACTAACACAACCTGATGCTCTTCACAATGATCCCCTTCACAGGGGAGGTAATTAACATTCATCCTGACACTCCTTTTTCATGGACGGGACTATGCTAGATGGAAGAGGTTCAGAAAGAAAACATAGATGTACAACACGCTCCCTTTCCTAAATACTATGTGCCACACAGTCAGCAGCAGAATGTACTTCTCTATTATTCCTCACCAAAATCTTCTACCTCTAGAGAAAGAAAAGTTCTTCAGTGCTGAGGGGCACAGTTTTTCACCAGCTCCTTGCATCTAAACCATGAAATAACAACAGATTCCAGTCAGTATAGAATCATGCTAGGTTTCAAAAGGAAATCTCAAGGAGAAAGATTTCACACCCATTCTTCTAGCTTGTGGCAACTACTGTAATGCCAATGGCTTCTTTAGAGCATTGGCAATTTACATAACTGGACAGATTCATGAGTTTTCCAGTCTCCTTTGGTTATGTGCATTTTGTCTTTCACAATGACCTTGCATAGTCAGGAAATTTCCATATGGAAATAGTCAACTCACGTTTTTCCCTATGCACTATATGAAAGGGCATAGGGTAGCACAACTACTTATCCACAAGGATTACCAGTCACTTCAGGCTTTTGATGTGTGGGCAAGTGTACAACATGGATTTTCAAAATCATTTTATTTGCTTTTTTTCCCCCACCAATTCTCCCCAGTAAGTGGCCAAGTACATCCTTCTGTCCTGAAAGGAGCCTCAAGATCTGCGTATGGTTTCTTTCACTGTTATCATTAAATTGACATTGCTCAAACCTCTGCTTGTTGTTGTGCAAGTTCAAGAACTCTTGCTGAAAAAAAATTGCAGTTGCACCTTCAATGGAGCACTGAGGGCAAGGTTACTGGGGCTACTGAAAGGGAAAGTGCTGCAGTATGCTTTGAGAAAAGAGGCCAGGAAAAACTCACCCCAAAAGAGTTCATTACTGTTGTATCTGGTCTCAGTTGAGACTCAGTAAAAAGCAACATAAAGGAGATACGGAGAAATGTCATGTATGTTTTCATATACGCAGATTGATATAGGATGCAAAGTCTGTGAAAGACGCATTCTGCACTGAAGCACATAAACTGGAGTTTTGTCCCACACTTAAATGAAGCTATACTTCCTCCAAGTTTCTAGCCCAAAGAGAGGGGGAAATTTGCATATCTACACAGAAGGACCAGTTTTTAATTAGGAAAAGTGTTCAATCTCTTTGGAGAATATATAAACAATGAATTTTGGAAGAAATGTTGTAATCTATCTACATTTCTAAAACCATTTCAGAGTGAAGACTGCTGTAACAGCTATCAGAATCACCTATACATGTTCTTTTCCTTTTTGCAGTATTTTTTGAAGGCTTTGATATGCAAAATAGTACCACGTGGAAACAAATTGCTTTGCCTCAGTTGCTTTGCGGTAACTTCCCAAATGCATGCTATTACCCCTTTGCCTCATGTTAACTGGAGCTTAGCCCTTTCTCATTAAGGGAACTGAAATCTTCCATGGCACACTAAACAATACAAACACAAGTACAGTTTTTGCAAAGTATGGTAACACTTTTCTCTCAAAATCTCTTG
Organism: Antrostomus carolinensis; assembly: GCF_000700745.2. Lineage (NCBI taxonomy): Eukaryota > Metazoa > Chordata > Aves > Caprimulgiformes > Caprimulgidae > Antrostomus > Antrostomus carolinensis. The sequence goes on from NW_010312260.1 coordinate 10,088, forward strand.
AGTCTGTGACTATTTGCCAAAGAAATTCAGGTCTTCTAATACTAATGCATACACTGAACCTCAAAAGTGAAGGAAATATATGGTACAGTAGTAACAGCACTAGTTTCAGAGAGAAAACCACCTGTGTTGGAACAATAGGTTCACTGGTAAGGCTTACTGAACTCTGCTGCATAAAATCATGGCAAAAGAAAGAAAAATAATAAATCAGGACAGGCCAAGGATTCAAATGACAGACACATTGATGAAGAAGATAGGCACGCTATTAGGTTTCTTCACAGAGATTATAAAGAGCAGATATTCAAAGGTAGAAAGACACATTGCAGGCTACAGTGCACAGCTTAGTTACCCTCCTCCATCATAAACAAAAAAGGGCTGTTACTGAAAAAGTTGTTCTGTGGTATATTAGATTTTATATCAAGTGGCACTTCTTGGACAACAAAGTTGTTTTGCAAAAAAAATCTTTAGAAAAAAATAGTTTTGTAACAAAAAAAGAGAAGTGGGGAGCAGATAAGGATAGAAAATACTCTTAAACATCAGGTATAAAAGATGTATGAGATAAAAAAAGAAATTTACTCAGCTCTTTTCAGGGTGGTAATAGGTCTACACTGACCAGGGAGAGAAGGATCAGTTAACACTGACGTAATGTTTCATTTTTTCAATTATTAGCTTAAATACATTTTGTTTCATATACATCAACTTCAAAACAATCATACTCATACAGATAATTATCTGGGCTCTGACAACATGGAAATTATTTCTGCCTCTGCTAAAAGACTTGATATAAAACACACACTTACTCATCTTCTTCCATGTTAACCTCATTTAGCAGTTAATTCCTACCCAAAACAAAGTCAGATTAGTCAAAACTAGTATTGCATACTCTGCAAGCTTTTTTCATCAGATACATTTTAAACATTAGCGAGCCCACACTGTCTAAGCACAGTCTGGACCAGAACAGCTCCAATGGAAGGATTGTTTTCTTCTGGGTATATAACACAAACTTACCCAGCCATGTAATTGCCTGATGGACTCCTTCTAATCTTTTGGGAAGGTCACATGTTTACTAATAATCACAAAGGACCACTGTCTGCCTTCACTGTCATTCATTCAGTCTTAATAAACTTGGGGACACTTGTGCAATCTCATCAGGAGAATAGAGGAGAAGGACACTAGGATCTGATCCTCCAAACATGGCAAAATACAGAGATCAGATTAAGTAAATATATCAGGTTTTAAATGCCTTACCCAAACAAAGCACAAAGAAGTTGAGTAGCTGGAGCAACAGTCTGAAGAATAAAGATGAAAAATTATGGTCCTCATTCTGCTACAGACACCATGTAAACTGAGATTTGCTCTGTCAACATGATGCAGTCTGGTTTCCCCAAAAGCAACATGAAGAGTGATGAGATATTCAGTACTTGCTTCACAGAGGAGCTGTACGCATTTGGATATCAGGGTCCCCAAAACTGTAATCAGATCTGACTCTTGTGATCATGCGACACTTAGTTGATTTCAGTGGAACTTTTGATGAGGATCTTCCAGAATAAATTCTATAGCTGCATTGAATATATATAAAATTAGTTAAAGTTTGCTGAGTGCTTAGAGTTTCTGGGATGACAAGTGCTATGTAAATGCAAACGATTATTGCTACAGAATATCCATCTGAGAGAATAGGGTGACATTTCTGGAGCTGTTTTGGGAGCTGAGGTGAATAATAGACATTTTATAATTTATCATAAAACACTCATTTATCTTTAAAGAACAGTAACAAGAAAATGAAATGCTAAAAAAAAAACAAACCAAACCAAACCAAACAAACAAAAAAAAAACAACAACAACAACAACAACAAAAAAAAAACCCCAAAACAAAAAAAACCCAACCCAAATAGGACATGGTATTTTCCTACGAACTGGAGAAAACTGTTGGAAACCAGCAAACCAGAACAGCTCCAACCAAATCAGGCAGCAATTGGAGTGGGCAACCAAACAGCAGGATCCAATAAAGTAACCAGTGCCGGTAATAGGGTAGTTGGCAAGACTAGCATTTAAAAAAAGAATTTAAGATAATTACATCAATATTCTCCAGGCCGGTATAGCTGCATCTGTTGCAGGAATAAATAGCTTTCACTCAGTCCTTTGGGGAGCCACAAAGTGGTTTGGGACTAGTGGTGACAGCAAAATACTGCAGGGATGGTGACTAGACTTTGAGGAAGGCATAACCTCCTGCCTCTGAGCTTCGATACCCTGGCACGTATGTAAGCATGGGCTTGTTTTCTGTGAATCCACCACTCCTCCTCATCAGCTTCCAGTTCACACCCAACATAAAGGCTTCACCTCCCCAGGCACAGTCCCTCGGCTGAGACGAGAAGTTGACTCCAGGTCAGGGGGACAGAGAGCTGGTCCCTCACCAAGGAAAGGCATTTGGATCTGTGATAGGAAACTGGTCTTGTCTAGCACTGGGTAGAATTAAACTTTACAAACCCCAAGCTTGGGAGATCTCTGGCCAGATAGCAAGTTGTTTTCTTATTTTTACGAGAAACAGTCTTTCCTGGCTGTAGCTAAACAAAGAGCTACCACTCTAAGCACTGCCACTAGCTGTGCCAACAGCCCATTCACCTGCTCACAGAGCAGATTTCAAAATCCTTTTCTTTCTGTGGGAGCCTTTGGCAGGGGCGAGGGGGCATTCAGTTACCTTGGAGATCTCCTGAAGTCCTGTGAAAACCATGCTCTGGGGGGGGCAGGTGAAAGACCCATTTCTCCCCTTCAGATCATCTTTATAAATAACCAAATCCTGTGTTCAGCCAGAGAAAAGCATTATTTCAGGCATTTCTAGAGGTGGTAGAGCAAGAGGGACACAGCCCAGGGCTCACATGGGCAGCACTGCCGCCCCACTGCTGCCCAGGAAGAGGCAAGGCCGCGTTCCCCGCCATGGCACCTGCATCCCACACCTCACTGCCTCATTTGGTTGGGGGCGGGTGGCTTCAGCCTGGAAGTGCCCACCATTCCCCAAGAGTCTCCCTATCCCATCCCACTTTCCCCCCAGAGCCCTGTTCAGCCCCCCTGTTTCCTGCAGGGACACCAAGAACCAAGACCCCCTGCAAAGGAAGCTGTGATAGCTCTCACCAGAGTGCAAGTCCAGGGTGGGCCTGTAACACAAGTATTTATAACCCCTCAAAGCTGTGCTTGGTCCCACTCTCCAGGTGTTTCCAAGAAGGACTTCAGCCCCCAGCCCTCCAACTTGTCTGGCTTCTGCTGGATCCTACAGGCAGCTCAGGTCCAAGTCTCCTCCCTCAGTTCTTGCTCCAAAGTCTGTTGCTGGCACGCAAAGCATAGGGGTTATTTCTCCTAAATAAAAGACACGTGCATCTGTTTTTGTTACTGTGCCCTCACGTGTTCCCATCCAGAGATAACTCTGTAATATTTTCCATCACCCTTGTGTGGCTTCTCTGATTTTCTATGTCTGTGAGCATGTCAAACCCCTGCTCCAACCCCCCACCACACACACACACGCGTGTACGCAGCTCCCAGCCATCAACAAATTCAGAAATAAGTCTTGGTCCTAAGCATCACAACAATGACCAGATCAGACTCTCTATGCTGGAGACATGCATTTTGCCCCATGAGCTGCCAAGACAGCAGCCTGGACAAGGACAGATGACAGTGCTTTGGCGGCAGTGGAGCAGGGAGCCAGGTGTTGCCAGCTGCAGGGATGCTATGGCCACAGCCCCAGAAGAGACTTGTTGCACATTGACTCTGCCTTCAGAAAACCCTGCAAAACCTGCCTTTCCGGCATAACAAGGATGACATTCACCCTGGTATTAACAACAGCAAAAAACACTCACTGAAGTAAATGAATGCCCAGAAAAATAAACAGATCTGCCAATGTACTATACAAGAGACCCAAACATTGCTGTAGCCCAAGGCTAGGATTTTTAACCTTTAGAAAGTTCAGGGGGTTCGTGAAGTCCAGTTGGTGTTTTATAGCAGATACTGCACTCTACATAGAAGTTATTCATACAGTGCAATAACAAGTTTCACAAATGCTGAAAGGCACACAATTATGGACTGAGAGAGCAAGTAACTGTGCTACCAGGTAGCAGAGTTTATGCTCACCATATGAAAGGTGTGAATACAGCCACTCTGAAAAACAGTGGTTACTTTCCCCTTCTCTAGCACCCAGCACACTGCCACTGTATGGCTAAATTCTAAGGCTTTTCACAGAATATTTGTTCTGTAAGAGTGCCCGACAATCATAAGTGAATGCTGGCTCTCATAGTTATTAACATAATACAGTGATGGGATTCTTATATTAGGAAAGAGGGGTGTGGAAGTTGGCATTCCTTTCCAAGCTCATTTTAAGACACCATTTTCCATCTGGGATAATTTTCATCAACATGTCTTCTCCCTCCGTTTTCCCATTAAAAAGAACTGGAAATGAACAAGAAATTTGTTTAATCATCTTCTGTGAGATCAGCTGAATTCTAATGCTGTTTGATTACAGCTAGTCACAAAAATGTCAAGTGCATTTCCATTTAGAGTGCTTGCTTAAACAGCCGTGCAAATGGGGACCACCCAAAAATCAGCATACATCATGAGAGATTTGAGCTTCCTTATGGCGTATACTTGTTTCAATCCACTCTCTTGCTCTTTAAAATAATGCATTTTCACAGCACATAATTCCCCTAAATGAGCATGATACATCACTGCTGCAGATTGACTCATGAGGCCCATTAATAAAGGCCAGGGTTTCTCAGCAGCTTTTCTTGTTGGGAAGGTATTATCTTACCATCTAAATTTGTAATGAATATGACGCTCTTAGCCTGTGCCCACCCTACTGTTCCAGCTCCCCTTGTAAATTTGGTTGGAGGTTTTCATTGCACAGGCAGTGGCATCATGTTAGAGAATAAATAATGTATTATTCCTTTCCCTAAGTAAGTAGCTATTCATTTCAAATGCAGCAAAAATGCCTAAAGTGAAATGGTTACCCTTGTCATGTGGGATTCACCTCTTATAAAACATCTCTGCCCTGAGTTTTAAACCTATTATATATTTCTTAGTATTACATTACTGCGTGATGCACTATCAGTATTAGACAAGAAATACTAATATTCAGACAGCCTCTGATTTTATGTTAGTAGTTTTCCCACATCCTTTTGCTTTCAAAAATGAGTAGGACTGATCAGGAAACTGGACTGGAGACTGCAATAAGATATGCAAGGAAAAAATATAAAATATCCGTTTCATGATGTTGTCTATAAAAATTATTTGGAGTATAATTTTTTCAGTTTTTCCAAAGAAAAAAGATATCTGGGGTTTATGATTAAACTCTGATGAAAACTGTTTTGTTTAAAAATCTAGGGAGTGTAGTGAAGTTTCACAAGTTCACAAAGTTTCACAAGTTCACAAGACTATTACACAGTCTATAAGTGTAATATGTTAGATATTAATTATCTGATTGGGACTGGGAATTTCAGAAGTCTCTATAGGGATCAAAAAATCATATAGATATTCACTGAGAACTGGACATCTGATTCCCCAGTTGTTTAAAATGGATTATTAAATGTTAAGCATACTCATTTGAATTGATCAGGTAAATGTTTCATGTCCTACGACAAAAGATTTTGCAGGGGACACAAAATTATTAGCTTTCATGATCTCCTTTAATTATTAGCTTTTGTAGTCTTCTTTATTCTTTCAATTTGAGTCTATGTATTATTGAGAATGGTATAGAAGTAATTATCCATGCTTTGGAGGCTTAGAGAAGCTTTCTACACAGAGCTTCACTAAATTTTGGGAGTGTAGAATTGCGCAAAAAGCTGTACTGTACTCTCAGCCAGCTGAAAGCTATTGTAAGAGCAGTATTTCTCATGATGGTACTTCCACTTCCTCTTCTGGTCAAAATTAGGAAGTGCACAGATATTTTCCTGTCCTTTCAAGTTTAACACAGCACTTTTAAATCTTCAAACATTTCAACTGACTTGAGTTGTGTTCATTCACTACAGATCCCAGCTCTTCAGCACGCTTGTGCAAACTAATTTTTGTTGGTACATGGAATATGTACCAACTATTGAATCTTCAGAGCATACCTCTTCCTGCACATAATAGTAACCCTCCAAGGAATTCACTGTGCAAATATAAAACTGGAGAGACATTTGGAAATATCAGTTCCCTATACATTTGACTCATTATACCACCACAGCCTGTTAGGGCCTGATGCACTTTTAGCAGTTTTAGCTGGTTTAAATGCAGTTACTATATTTATTACTGAGAGGTATTAAAATAAGGACAATGCAGAGCTGTTGGTTTAGGAGCAAGGGGTTTTTTTTAACAAAAAGAAAACCCTAAAAGAACAAGACAATAAAAGCCAAATGTACCAAGAGACCTCTTACAGTTATACAGCATTGCTACAACACGAGTAACAAAGCAGTACATTAATATCACAGAATCAATTAAAACAGAAAATTCAGAATAAGATTGCCCAGATATTTTGAAAAAAGCCCAAAAGCCTAGAATTCATTTAGTTAATTGATCATACTCTTTCTTGGTCTAGATAGTCTTATTCTCACAATTCCTTGTAGTCTGCTAGTTTCAGATCTAGCCTTGTCTGATGAAGTTCAAATTCAGAACAGTGTCTTTAAGACATGAGAGGTTTGACCAACTTTGCAAAAGGCCAGTCAGACCTGCACACCACATTACCATGCACACCTGCAGGCTGTATTGGACCCAGGAGAGGAGTAACCAGATAATTAGATAGACTGACATTTTACTGCAGGTTGAAGTAATTAGGGATCAGACAAAACAAGAGAATTACTTTCTAAAGCTTACATTGTTGCATTTATTGCCTAGGGTTTAAGGAGAAGAATAGCATAAAGGAAAAATCTTGATACTCTCTGATATAGGCAGGATACCAGATACAAACCAGATACAGATACCAGATACAAACAGGACCAAGCTGTAACATTTCAATTCAGCTCCAAAATTCTTGAAATTTGTAAGAGCCAGGGTTGGTGTCTTGGTTTGAATTTACATAGAAAAGAGTGGCAAAAAATGTTCACAACAGCCACCAAAAGAAACCCCCACTTTAATGCACTTTTTAATATTAAATATATAGTAATGCTATATGGTAGCACCCAGTGTATCACCTGAGTTATAAGATGAGAACACACCTGGCAACAGCCTTTACACTGTTTGCTTCACAAGTCGCTCTACACACTTTGTCCATCCAGAAGGCGATAAATAGGACAAAATCCCAATTTGATCTTTATTCTTATGCCTCCTAGCCCTTTTCCATAATGTTTTATAACTGTGTATCAGCCACAAGTGGTGAGCATAATTCCCATCTGCTGGGGCTAAATTTGCTGCGAGCAGTACCAGTAGGAGAGACAGAAAGATAGTGAGACTCTGTCCAACTAGATTAAAATCTGGAGAGCCATATTATCCAAGGGATATACTGATTCTGAAGATATCAGCAACATTTCATGCTGCAGAGCCACAGTCATGAGCTGAACCACAGGACATTGGCACCAAACCTGAAACATGTCTTTTTAACTTTAATCGAACATCCAATAGTTAAAAAAAGGAAATGCAACAAAATGGAGAAAAGCAGACTATATAAAAGATGATTAATTGTTTAGTAAGTACTACCACTACATAGAAATGGTGTTTGCTAAACATCACTGCACTTATCTTCTCCTAAAACCCTCTTTACAGAAGGCTGAAGTATAGATAACTACTCTTCTGCTGGTTGAATTACTTCTGACAAATGATCAAACGATGCATGGATGGAGGCACACAGAGTTTTTGTCCTCTTTGCAGTTTTCTTTGCTTCATTTTACCTCAAACTTCCTAGGGACAAGCTACTATCCCATGCTCCTGACCAAAATACTGGGTCAGACTATAACACAGGTTCCCTAAAGGGGCAGCACATTTCCTGTAACTTTTGTGTACTTTTGCGTGCTTTTGGCTGCCGAAAGAGCCTGAGAGCCCACCTCCATACAAAGGACACCTGCCTAGAAGAAGAAAGCAAGAGCAAGACCCCCCGTCCTGATATCAGTTACCCTCGATTTGTAATGCAAAGATCTGTAATAAGAACCATCTGTCTTGTACAAAGCCTCTCTACACTGAACACTTTCACCCAGGGCTCCCAAACCACAACCAACTGAGACTTATCCTGAGGCAGTCTGCAGATGAGAGGAAAAGACTTGGATTAAAGAGGTACTTTCCTGGGATGTCTGCTTAATGGTTTTAAGAAACCTGCCAAGGCGCTGAAGCCATTACTCACCAAAGACAAAAATCAACCCAGCTGACAATTATTTTCAAGAACTGAGACTTACTGCCCAAGCTATGTCCATTCCTCTTCTGCATCAGAGTCATCCTCTCATTTCACTCATTCCATAATATTCTGCAATAACGGGAGGAATCCCTCCGTGGCAGTATGCATTAAGTAATCAGGCTTTCACGTACAACTGTGATAGCAAAATTTCACAGTTCCTGAGATCCTACACTTAAAACACAATAATTACAGGGAATAAGAACAGCGCTTTGCTTTTTTTATAAAAGCCTTTTAAAGTGGCCGTACATGAAGAAATCATTCATAAGTTTGGTCAATGCTATGTGTTTTCCTCTGAAGTAAATGCAGTGTCTTAAAATGGATTAGATCAGATGCAGAAAAGCAAAGAAGCTTCTTTACTTCAGCTGAATGATCAAAACTTACATTAGCACAGGGTTCCACCCATTAATCCTGTGAAGTTCATAAAGCTCTTGTGAGATAACAAGAGGTATTACACAAATTTGATGGAAGAAGGAAAAGAAACACACACCAAGCTGTGTGGTGCGGTTGACACACT
>NW_010312261.1:0-225 GCF_000700745.2 Antrostomus carolinensis
GCAGCCTCTGATCCTGCAGCCTCTGAACCTGTCTGTGAAACGCCTCATGGGCCAAAGACAACGAGGCCTCTTCCTCTCGCGACGCAGCGAGCGAAGGGCTGCGGTGGGAGCCTGTTCACACCCCCCTGTGATTGCCAGAAATTGCTGTAAAAATCATAGAATCATGGAATGGTTTTTGGGTTGGAAGGGACCTTAAAGCTCATCCAGTCCCAACCCCCCTGCCAG
>NW_010312261.1:629-1523 GCF_000700745.2 Antrostomus carolinensis
TGATGGGGGCTCCAGAACTGGACGCAGTATTCCAGGTGGGGCCTTACAAGAGCGAAGTAGAGGGGCATTAAAATCTTTTTCTTCTTATTCAGATGGAGTTTGACGAGAAGGACTTGAGGAGAGAAATCAGCTACGCGATTAAGAACATCCACGGTGTGAGGCAAGTACGGGAGCGGCGCGGTGGTGGATCCTGCTCTCCTTAGATCCCTGAGCCTGATCCATGGAGCGCCCGTGATCGGAGCTTTCCTGAGGAGGTGGTTTGGGTTGGAAGGGACCTTAAAGCTCATCCAGTCCCAACCCCTCTGCCAGCAGCAGGGACACCTTCCACTAGACCAGGTTGCTCAAAGCCTCATCCAACCTGGTCAAGAACACTTCCAGGGAGGGGGCATCTACAACTTCCTTGGGCAACCTAACGAATTCCTTGGGCAACTTCCTCTTGTGCCTTTAATTCAGTCACTAAAATAACTTTTATCTTTCCTCTTACATTTCTGAAATGACCTTGAGAGAAAGTTAGGGAACGAGAGAGAAACCTTCCTGGTGAAGGAGGGATTCGGATGGTGGCTGCAGGCATGTGCCAGGGGCGAGTTCCCTCCCCGGGGAGCGATGTGTCTTGTGTTGGTGCTGCTCAGCCCGTCCCACACGGACCTGACGTGGGAATTGGGGACCAAATTCCCCCCAAAAGGGCAGGAAAGAGGAACAGCATTAACAGCACATCCTCATCTGAGCAGCCCTGCTCTCCTCCAACCTGGCAGCAAAAGAGAAACGTAGAGTTTCTTCTCTTTGCTTTTAACACTCTCCCCAGGAGTCACTTGACCTGCTGGAAGAGTATCCATTTTCCATAAACACCACCAAAAAGGTTAATTCCCCTTTTTTTTTTGTGGTGCTGATACACCT
>NW_010312262.1:0-13688 GCF_000700745.2 Antrostomus carolinensis
ACCCACCCAAGCACAGGAACACCGCCGGGGTCTGACACCAGGCCCCTTTTTCAGCAGAACCACAGCATGTAAACACCGAGTGTCCTGGGACGGGAGGCAGCAAGTGCCACGGGGGTGGCCATGTCAGCAGTGACAGGGACGTGTGTGCCCATGGGTGCCTGGGTGCCTCGCTTGGGCTCACCCCACCCTGGCTCTGGAAGAGGGTAGGGACCAGAGGGCAATTAAGGGATGCAGAGGGAAAGGACAAAGATGCTGGATAACATCATAAATACAGTGGTGGCTGCAGCCCCATTTCCTCTCCTAACTGTAGTATCATAATTAAAATCTCATTGGGAAGCTGCAAGATTTTACAGCCTACGTTATTATTCTGCTGAGATCATGCGGCCTCCCTGGGAGCCACTTTTTTCAGGGGGAGCACAGGAGATGACAGCATCTCCAAGCAAAATGGCTCAAGGATGCCAGTGCGTCCAGTATCTGTGTCTTGTGGACAGGGCACTCCACGCCACCGCCACACCGCCACACGCCTTTTGGAGGAGTGCGTGGATCCTCTCAGACGAGAGGCAAGAGAGAGGGAAAGCTCTTTCTGCCCCGTGTCATGACCTTGTGAGGAAAGGTGAGTTCCCAGGCCTTCTGACATGCTGTCACGTGGAGGCTGATATAAGGCATTGTAAAACTGCACCTTGGAGGGCTCTGGCACTTACTCATACACATATATAACTTCAAGGATTTGTCAGTCAACCGCATCACATCACAGGCCATTCATTAATACAGGGATTACTGACATGACAAGCCAGAAGCATTCATCAGACAGGTGTGAGCCTGAAGTCTCCATGCCCAAAGCCTTCACTGAATTATTCTGGAATGCGAGTTCCTTGCTACAATCCCCAGGCACATGTTTAAGTTAAGCAAACATATTGTATTTGTGGCTGACACTGCTCGCAGCTGCAGCGGGCGAGACCCACAGGTTGGTCTGAATTCACTCTATGTGACAAGGCACAGGGCCCGGCTGTGGTTTCACGGCCAAATGCAGAGATGTGTTTACCAACACTCTCTTGCAGGCCCAAAAGAGTCACAGTGGTCACATCATGCTTTCAAAATAACTTTTGTGTTGCTGGCAGCTCCCTGTACACGCTACAGCACAGGGGACCAGACCCGAACATGGCACTGCAGGACCCAGAACTGCTGCTGGCTCTGGGCAAGTCAATTCACATCTCTATGCTTGTCACGTCCCATCTCCACAGGGAAGGTACAGACAGGGACTTCCCACAGGAAAAGAGAGAAGAAAGGTTAAAACCAAACCAAAACAACGCACCCAGGAATCAGATTGCCTCTGCCTGGGATGTGCGTGTGCCTGTGGGTGTGTGCATGTGCACACTAAGACACAGGAACAATTTCACTTCAACGATCTCAACTCCAGAAAAGGAAAATAAAAACAGATTTTTAATAAGCAAACGTTACCACATCACATCCTCCCTTCAGATCTCAGATGACAAGCCTCAGTCAAAAGGCAGTGCCCAGCTGAATAACAAGCCCCTGCCATGCTTATGAATATTATTTAAGAAACACAAACACAAATCAGCAAACTCCTTCCCTTTCTTTTCAGCAGGCTCCATCTTCAGTGCATTTCCATTTTAACAAGTGCCAAGTTCTTTCTCCTTTATTAACTAGAAAAATTATTCTCCCTATTGCACATGAATTATAATTATGTATTCACAAGTCCTGCAAAGTTTTTCAATACACCATATCATTTAAATACATCCACAAGCCACCTGTTTGTTATGCAACACACATAGGAGCTGCATCATGAAATCCATTTATTCTCAGCTTTTAAAATCCAGGAACGAGCCTTTACAATAACTAAAAGCATTAGCTGTCCTAAGCAGGAATCCATTTGCAGATTAAATTCACCAAAGGTCAGCTTGTAGCTGTCACTGTTTTCCAAACCCCTGGTGTCTACCATGTTATATACTTTGACATCTCTTGAAGAGCCAGGACAGTTTCCACTCCATTGATTTTTGTTTCAATTAGAATAGGTTTAAGAGTCCCTGCGCACAGGGTTCTGAGGGATCCAAGCAGTGTGTTAGGAATAACTGAATCAAACCCCCAAATTTACGCTCAGCACAAAACTTCTTTCACCTCATTTATTTTACCCTCGCATCTATGAGCACCAGATCTATTTTCCTCATTACTGGTCTGGGTTAGAACACTAGCCTCATTTTTTTAACCATTAAATATATTATTAGATAACAAAATTTCTTTTAAACTTGTAAGAATGAGTTCTGTCGATTAACTCACCATTAGCACAACGCCGCTGCTGAGGCGCTGACTTGCTGGATGATGCTGGGAGGTCGGCCTGTGCGGAGAAGCTCTGGTGACAGCAGGTGCACACAGCTCCACTGCCCCAGCTCAGGGGACAGGGCTGGCAGCGGGTGTCCCCATCGCCCTTCTGCTCTGCCCCTTCCCACAGGTGGAACATCCTCCAGCTCGGGGGTGGGACGGGGAAACGCTCCCAGGGAGCAGGACAAGCTCCCACCCTGCAGCATCTGCGGCCACGGTTGCCACATGGAGGAAGATGGCTCTTGGAAGCTTCTCTGCGTGCCGTGATCTGTGTTTTATGGAAACGAGCACATCCGAGGGCACAGTGACATGGGCTGTTTCTCTGCATCACTCTTGGTGAGCACCAGAGCTGACGCCGCTTTGGAGCATTGCAGGTGCTCCCCAAGTAACCCAGCACGTGGTGGGAGCAGGGGGGCTTGGAAGAGGCACTAACTGTGCCTAGAGGTGATCACAACAGGGATAAATATTTAATTGGGTATGTTTGAAAGAGAAGTACCATCTTTCTCAACAATGCACTTTAATGCATATGTAAATTAATTAGAATTCATGACATTCAGTGTGTCAATCATTACTTCATAAAGCGATGTGACCCCTTAGACCAGTATTGACTTTTAAAAGGCCACTGGCACTCTGAAAACACCACTGAGTCCACACTGTTGTCTTCTTATGTGGGAAAGACATTTTCTCCAGAGGAGTGCTGGTAGACTGACCGAGTTACGGACACAACACAGTTGGTGGCCACCACTGTCTGCACTAACCAGGTTTGCTTAACTTCTGTGTGCGAGCACGCCTTAACTGAAAGCCCATCTCCGTGCGGGAAGGGAACCAGTGCTAGCGTGACATCGCTCTGCAGCTCGCACCTCATTCCTGATCTGGGTGAAGGTCATGTCATAAAATTAATATTCTGAGAGGGAGAACACTTAAAGATCTTGTACAATTTCTCTCACCATGTCCAGTTCCCAATGTGTTTATAAATGTGCTCTCAGTCCTTCAGCTCGCAGATTCCAGTAGACAGAACACTTCAATCCTGAGAAGCTAATTAAGCAGCAAAAATGGGGTAATTACACTCCTATTATCCCACATGCAATTGGTGTCAGCCAGTCAGGTTGGTGGCTGGCTGACCTGTATTTAAGGGATGACCCCAAAGGGAAGGGGGCTGTCCCAGAACAGAGACCCCCGCGCTGCACGTGCAGGAAGAGCCGCGTTACAGGAACCCAGATCTTCTTGTGATCCCCAGTGCTGAACAGACCTGATGCCGCAGGTGAGGTGTCCCTGGGACGGCCCCATCCATTGCCGCAGGGAGCAGCAGCTCTCAGTGACCACAGCAGACACTCAGGGGGTCTGGCTCCTGCAGCCACCAGAGAACTTGTGCGAATCCCACCACACGTTAACCAGGTTGCTGAGCCCCCCCAGGCATCCCCAGCCCGTGCTCTGGAACCAAGCCCTCGCTGTTCCCATGCAGCTCCCCAAAAGAGTTGACTGATTGCATTATACTGTTTGTTTCCCACGTTTTCAGCTGCAAGCCACGTAAGAAAGGTGGGGAAGCTGTAACCCATATCCAGGATGAAGTCCCAATCACATGAACCTTAATTAGCATAACTTCAGGAAGACCAAAAATTCACTGGTTTAAACAGAGATCAAGCAAATTGGGAAGTCAGGTCACACACAGAGGGCAGGCTGCAGCCCTCTCCTTCCCGAATGATGGAGAACAAGGGTCAGGACCTCGGGGCAGAAAAGGGAAGAATCAGTTCATTGAATGCAAAGTAGGCAAAGATTTCTGCCTCCCAAAGGTCGTATGATAAATTGATCTACTTGGCCTTCACCCCTGCTACGCGCTGTTACTGGTACTGGTACAAGCTGTACATGATTAAGAGCACACCAGTAACGAGCACTGCCACACGCCCAGCCTGGCTCAGGGAATAGCTGCTCTCTAAGTGCTCTCTCGCATCTTCAATTACACTAACCAGCTCCTGTGGCATTTTAGCAGCAGGCTTTCCTTCATTTTTACTCTTTCCAATTTCCCTGCTAAGCACTTTATGCCAGGGTCTGAAAACAGCCTCCCTTTGCCTCTTTACTGCTTTTGTCCTTTTTTCAAGCAGTCCGATCCAGTGCTTCTCGCTTGTTTTCTTCTCAGCTAAAACTTTGCTCTCCCCTTGTACATCTTTCCGTTCACCAAATCACTCCTATCATGCAACAGATACTGTAACTGCAATGGCAATGCAAATGTGGCACCTCCGGGAAAAACTTGTTAGGAATTATTTCTCCTGTGGACAATCTAGCCATAACAGACTCATTTTCCTCTATATTATTGCTGAATTACATTATTGCTAAATATACTGCAGAACACATACAATACCCCAAAAATGGAATGAGGCACCGAGTATTTCATGAGGGCCCAAGACTTCAATGCCCTTCAAAGGATTCAGTGTGAACTGTTTGTCACATGTTCCTCGCATCAGAGATATAATTAGCTTAAATACTTACACGGTAAATAGGATTTGCCATTTCTGAAGATTAAGGCCACATGTTACAGCATCAGTGCATCAGAACCAGTTGGGCACAGCCTACACTAAGGAGTAAGTTTTTGCCTGCCAACAACAACTCTGAGCAGCGCTGCAAATGAGCTCTTCTGCAGGTGCTGGGGTTTTGTATGTTCCCCTGGTTCTGGATTTTAACCAGACTACCAAACTCCACCACACACGTCTGGAAAGCCAAAACCCGACTGGTGTTGGCTGACCTGGGTATCCAGGTCTGAAACACCATCATGAGACACTGGTGCAGAAGGTCTCCTGGGGACTTGCAGCACTATATATAGAGCACCCAGCCGACGTACGCGGCACCATGTAATACACAAATACTGGCTCCTTGCCCCAAAGTGCTTAAAGTCTGCTGCAGCGAAATGTGATCCCAGGGATAAAGAGGATGCAAGAGGACACTGAAACATTGTTCGTGAGATAACCATTATAGGAAGTCTAAGGCTGAATAACTAAATCTAGTGAGCACAAAATGGAAAAATAAAGGCAATATTTTGTTTCTTGAATTTCCCTGTTGACTTCAGTTGGTGAACAAAATCACCTTGTTAATTCCACTAATTCATACAGAGATATGACTCACAAAATGTTTTATACTAGGTTAGGTCCCCAGATAGGAGGGGAACATGTGAACTCACATGTGGATTTGAGTGGAGCAGATACTGTAAAATTACACTGAATGTCACCTGCTTATCTTCACCTGGCTGCACACCTCGGCCGTGCACACCCCTTTTCATCTGCTGTTCATGGACATGATGTACTCAGGCTGGGCTCTTCACGTCGCCTTTGGGGACTGGCTGCTGCTGGTGCGTACGTGTGTGTGGCTTCCAAAAACAACTTCTCATCCATCACTCCCCTGCTTTAAAAGTTTCAGACATCAAGCCAAAGGCAAAAACCAAAAATCAAAAACAACCAAACAAACCAAACCTGGAAAGCTATAAAACAACCAATAGTCTGCAAACTGTTTATTCATCAGCTGCATGATCAGAAAAAGCAATAAAAGGAGAAACTGGGATCAGTTTGAGTGCAGAAAAAAGCTAAGTTTGTCATGTAATGCATGTATTGAGCACTCAGATGCTTCCCCACATATCCTGGGATGAGATATTATGTGTGAGAATGACTATTTAGCATCTATTTATGTTAAATTAGTATTCAACATGCAAAATTTTGTATCGCCCCAAAGGTGGATTTTATTTGAAAGGATGTATGCCAATATCAGACACCAACACATCTAGGTCATTTAGAATTTTATATCCTAAACTGCAATTACTCCGTTGCCTTCATTTACTTGGAACATGGATTACACCAAAAAGTAATGAAATCATGGTATAAAATAAACCAGGGCTGCCCACATCTTGTAACACAAGCACAGTAAATTTTACAGCACTGTGAATTTCGCGCCGGGATTATTACTTTATAAAAATTGTTCTGCCTGTCCTCAGATGTCCCCTAGCAGCAGAAGGGAGGAGAACACCCAGATGCAGCTTGGCCATCCTGGTAAAATGGAAAGCACAAAGGCTAATCAGTCAGACAGGATTAATTCCCCAAAGAAAAGGGAACTGCATGTCTGGCAGAGCAGCAATCTCGACCTGTATCAGGATTAGCTGAAGTTTCACAACCATCAGAAGGATGGATGGGGCCTCAAAACCAGGCTGGTGGATAACACAATGCTGGGTAAGGCAACATAAAGCAGTTGGCTGCTGTACGGAAAGCTGGACAGCTGAGAGAGCCTGTAAGCAGCGATCTACCTGCTGACTCTGTCCGCATTCACAGGAGCTTGTAGATTTTTAGTGACACCTCACAAAGCAACAACCAACACGGTGAAGGGTCTGGCCGCTGATGACCATGTTCCTTCCCCGGCTGCCTCGGCAGGAGGACACAGTCTGTTGGCAACGCGTGCAATAAACCGAGTCGGAAATTCAGCCAAGCGCTGGAAAGCCAGCCCAGCCTCACACTCGCCTAGGCTGATGCAGAACGTATTTTAAGCACAAAACTATTTTGGTATGGGGAAAAAAAATCACAAGAAGTCATCACAACATGCTCTGATTCACCCGCCTCTTTGGTCTGGTGTGGCCACACGTCCCACAGGCACGGCTGAGCTGTCACAGGAGACGGCAGCCGAGGCACCGAGGGTGCACGTGAGCCTCCCACCGAGCCCCGGCCGAGCCCCGAGAGCAGACCGGGAGCACTCGCAGGCAGGGGCTGCGCGTCCCAGGGCTGCACACCGGCAAGGTGACACCACCACACTCACCTCACATCTGCACTTGCATGTTGTCATTATATGATGCAATGATATGAGATATGGATAACCTATAAAACAAAGCCCTTTAGAAGGGAACCTTTCCGCTTAAATTCTGTTTGTGTTTGATGCGTCTAAGCAGTAACAGAGGGTCCGGGAGTGTTATGCTTTTACCGTTCAACGTGTCTTACATGCATGTGGTCCAAAATTCAGTCCACGATGCTGCTTCTCCATGACTCAGAGCCACAAACAGGGAGCGGCAAATGACAGCAAACGGAGCGTCTGCAGCTCCCGCCTGCAGACAGGCACTGCCCTTGGTACGGCCCTTCCCTCCCACGTCATTCCCGAGTCACTCATTCTCTGTGAGCCTGAAATTCAGCATTCAAACCTGACCGGTCACTCTGGGGCCATGCTTCCTCCCCCACGGGACCTCCAGGTGCCCTCAATAAACACGGCAGCCTGGGGAAGGCAGCACCGGGACTGGCTGGTGTCCCCACACCTCCTCCATGCCCTTGTACCCAGCTGGTCCCTGCCTGCGGAACAGAAGGGGCTGCTCCATCACAAAAAAAATAAAAAATATTTCCCATTTTTGGAGTCCCAGCTGTGAAAATGAACCCTGTGGTGCCCAGTGCAGCCCTGCCCTGCCCTGCCAGCCTCTCGCTACCCCCCAGGACAACAGAGCTGGTTCTTCCATCTTCTCTTCAGCCATTGTACCAGCTCCCAGAAACGGCTGCAGCCCAGGGTGGGAGAAGTTTTCTCTCCTGTGTGGTACGCAGTCTTTGTACTCATTTACACTGATTTCCACTTTTGGAAATCTCAGAAGAAAGATGGGATGTGAGCATCACACAAGGATATGAATGGGATGGAAGAATATCACATAGACAGGATAAATACGGAGAATGGCTTAGAACATCAGCCAGGTCTGTGCCTTCCTTACACTGAGGAGAGACCAGCCTTCAACAAAACATAAAACCAGTTGTGCTACCAGAGAATAATTACAAAGTATAGCTTAGGGGAGGGAGAAAAAAAAAAAAAGACACCATGGGCAGCCTTAAAAATCTGCACGACTTCTCAAAACACTAATGCTGTATAACTAATATTTGTATGTCACTAATATTTACATATACTCCACCTCATGTCATGTGGAAAAACAAACCTGAAAAACTGTTAATTAATAAAAGATATCACGTCTTATTAGCGTTCATATAGTAATTATGAAAACCACAAATCCATCTGTTAAGCAGTCAGCAAACAAGAAAAATGACCATGTTATGTTAAACAGATTATGAGCTGCCTGAGGGAAGGAAATCTAATAGCCCTGGCCAAACTGTGAATCAAGCAGCAGCCCAGTCCAGCACACGGGTTACATCGAACATCAACACGTGCATGTGCTCACACACGCACCCGCCTTTCCCAGAGCCTTTTCCTGAATTACATGTGATAACAATATAAGCAATGAGGTCAGTAAGACATTATTCATAAAAGTCTACATTGAAATGTGATTATGTGATCATTAAGATTTTATTGTACTTTTAAAAAAAATTCCTTCCTAAAATAGAGAACTATTCCCACCAAGATAAGACTGGAAGAACATGCATAATAACATTAAATCCAATTGCCTTTGTCCATATGGGAATCCAGTTACTTAATCCAATTTAATAAACAAAACTGATTTCATTCTTGTCATGTTTTTGAATGATTTCTGAACATTTAAAAGGAAGAAACCTTCAGGCATGGAGAGTAATTGATTCATTAGCATGAGCATCATCAATCCATCAGTATGCTCCCTGGACATCCAGCGGAGTACTGAGGCACGCAACACTGAGCATCCCATTCTTCATGCAGTATCCATGCAAAACTGGATGCCAACTTGTGTGCAGTCTTACCATGGTCACTCACCTAAAACAAGGGATTGTGCTAATTACAAAAAAGACATTTGAACAGTATATTTCACATGATTATCCTGAGTTCACACGTATTAGCAACTCACTCCACCTACTATCCAGCAATGCAGACCCATACTGCTGCAGAAGGATGTCCTGGGAGAAGAGGCTGCCCACCCCACTCCTCCCCGGCAAGCGGCAGACATGGGCACCTGCGGCTCTTGGTCCCCACCAGCTTGTCCCAAGCACTTCCCACGCCTCACCTCTCACAGCCCTTTCACTCCAACTTGCCATATCTGACCAGAAAGAGAGTCAGTTATAATCCTGCTGACTGCAGAGTCTATCTTAGATCTATCCACACACCATCATATGTAACTTCTGCCAACAGACTACGGCAAAGAGGTCGCAGCGCTCCGTTTTCCCGAGACCCAAATTCATGGAAACAAAATGTCAAGGGTATAACAGCAATGCTCCCTTCACTCCTGTCCTCAAATAATCTGTGTCAGAAAAATATGGCCATGACATTCTACCAAAAATATTCTCTGTGGTCTTCCCAGTCTTACACACATGAAATTTCACTGGTGTGAATTTTATGGTTTTTAAGTTTAGACATCACAGAGAGTGATGTCGAGTGCAGAAAACCTGCAATGCTTTTCCTCTCAAGGACAAATACCCTTGAAAAATTACAAAGTCAGCACTAAAAGAAGATAAAGATTTGAGGGCAGCCTGAGCAGCAGAGGACTGTAAACGGACTCAGCTGCAGGCCACGTGTTTGCCTGCAGTTGTGTGCACACTCGCAGTCAGGATACAGCACTCCCATAAGACACGGAGCCGGTTGCCTCCCCAGCAAGAGGAGGACAGGGAAGGCACATCAACCCCCAGGGACCATGCAGTGGGTCCAGGCAGCCCCTGCTCACCCCAACGCAGGGCCAAGCCTTACTCCTTGCTCTGCACCAGGCGTCCTCAGGTCTGGACCTGCTTGTGCACCAGGAACTGTCAGGAGGTCCTGCAGCTCTCCTGAAAATGAGCATCTCTCAGTGACTCTCAACTGTCACTCTCCCCCCACAAGCTTCAGGGCCCCAAGACCCTTGGGCTGAAGCCCCCTGGAGCATCCCAAGGGTCCTGGCCATGGGGAGCGACAGCCCAAGGTGGTGTCCATGCCCACAGCTACACAACAGACAAGAACTATACAGGGAACATGACTGCCTCTTGCTTCCCAAGTGACAAACACTTCTGCCTCTTGCTCTTAGCATGCTCCTGTTTTTAATCAATTGGATTATTTGTTTTCTTCTCCAATTATTCGGCTGCCTAAGACTTCAGAGGAACACTGGATGGAGAGAAGCCTAAGCTCCTATTAGGTTAGAAGTCAAGTCAAGTCTCTTTCAGTGGGATAACATCTAACTATGTGGCAGTGAGTCAAAAAAAGCACCTTGATGGTTTTTCTTCATGGGTTAGTTGCCATCTGCTTGTGAGTTGCTTACACTTTCATTTCAGCTGAGGAACATTGAATTTAAAGGCGGAATTAAGGCAAAAATAAAAGGGAAGCATCTCATCAGCTCCTGCTTTTGAATGCACTGGTTTTGTCACAGAATTTCCACTTCAGATGGGTTACTAAGAAACCGCATTAAAGAGAAACACCACCAGCATGCAAGCTTGTACTGACAAGGTCTGCACATTTGTGTCTGCCTGTTTGCATAGAGACGCGTGCACAGGGATATCCCACAACTCTGAGAGGGGGCATCCCATGAAAGAAAACTGTCAGGTGAGCTCTGCCTGCGACAGACACTCGTTCCACAGCTGTGATGAGCTCCAAGATTCGCCGTCCCTGGATGGCCAAGTCCCCCCACACTCACCGCACTTCACAAGCGATGGGGGGCTCAGACACCTACTGTGCAACATAAGTACCCCATGGTATTTTAAATTACTTCAGGAATGTTACAGAAAGAGAAGACAAGAAAACAAGAAACCTACTGTTCATTCAACAAAACTACTTTTTTCTACTCACTCTGACTCAGTGACCCAGATCACACCTGGTGCCAGCTGACGTGGTGCCAGTGCCAACGGTGGCTGTGTCCCCTTGGGCAGAGAGGCACAAACACAGCCAGGAGCCATGAAGGTGGGTGCTTACCCCAGCCTCTGCCAGACCTTGGCCCAGCCACGCTGCCTGCGGCCCATCCGCAGAGCTCAGCACACCCAAACCTCCTTCGGGGTCACTGCATCTCGCATTGCTGCTGCGTCCTGCCATTAATCAGTGCTCAATGACAGCCCAAAGTCACTTCAGTTTCCATAGCTCCCAATAAAAACAAACCGCCGTTCAAACCTTGCTCAGTCGCTTGTTTAATAGGATCATGGCATTGACTGGTTTCTACTTAGAGACAAAAAGCAAGATGCTTCAGCAGCTAAATCACAGCAGCCCAGACCAGCAGACAGATATCCAGGTAACCAAGGCAGTGGGGTCCCCAAGCAGAAGAAGGAAGAAGAAAATAGACCAATTTAATTAATTGTTAGAAGAATTCAGGAGAGAATTTGCAGCAGGCCAAAAGAAGAAGAAAGGTATTTAAAATCAAGAAACTCCTCAGAAATCCAGGATTACCTCTTAACACTTAAAGGAGGGACAGCCTGACTAAGTCATTCCCTCATCCATCACACCTTCTCCTGGAGCACACAAAGCCCAGCACAGCTTCGCTCCCACAGCAGCTTCCTAGACAGCCAGTGTTTCACTCTCGTGCATGTAGGAAACAAATGTTTCCGTGTGGGGTCCGTGACTGGGACTGACCCTACCTGGGGCAGGTGCTGAGCACACCTCCATCTGCACGCAGACCCTGCTCAGCAGTGCCAGGGCTCCAACGCCCAGCATCCCTGGCACCAGCTCTGGATGCAGAGCCCTCTCCCTCAGGACAAGAGCACCTCTCTCTGAAGGACACGGAGGGGATGTCCCTCTGCCCACACTTCCCCAGAGCTGGTACCTCCAAGATCCCCAGCCCTCAGCCAGACCTGGTGGAGCTGGAGCAAGTGCCAGCAGTAACGGAGGAGAGCAGGTCCCATGGCCACGCAGACACACGCTCCAGGCGTGATGGCCTTACAAGCCCCATTTCCAGAGGAAACTGAGCCAAAAGTCACTGTTGTGCAGCACTACACAGAAAGGGAAAAAAGCAGCCAGCAGCACTGGAAATGAAGCTGTGCTGGGACAAAAACTGATGATGGAGTACACAGGAGTTTGTAAGAACTTACTAACGTGATTAATTATATTGCTGAATACGCGTTGCCCAGACAAGAGGTGGCCTACAACCCCAGCCAGCTGACTGCTCTCCAATCATATGCTGGAAAAGGAAAAAGAAAAAAAAGAGTGCTGAGCTGTATACTGGAAAACGTATTACTAAATGCCATGAACTCGCATTTGAAAGGAACTGCTGATTGTGAATAAATCCACCATATGGCTTTACAAAGCTGATAGAGGATTTATTTCCCAAATATAGCAACATCAGTCTATGATAGCCTGTTTTTCTTTTATAATCTACATTAGGAAAGTATTTAGAGTTTAGTATCAAACACAATTTGGTGTGTTGCCATCAAATAGTCACGGGTGTAATACAAGGCTTTCAGGGTAAAAAAAAAAGGGTGTTGTGCACAGCAATCACACCTGCACAACCTCACTACAAAATCAGAACACCTAAGGAATTTCTGAGATGTTTTGGTGACCTTGCTTCAGCAAAGCTGCCTGCAGAGAAGAGAAAGATTAAACCTCAGGCTATTGCTTTGTGAACATTTTCCTTGAGTTGACACACAAGAACCTGTGACCCTTTGTGCCCTCTGTCAGTGCAGTAATTGGTGACATTCCTGCAGGGATTCAGTGAAGAGAGTGCACAAAAATTGAGAAGCTGCAGGCTGGATGTTTGCCATCTGGTCTGCCAAGCCAGGACAGCAGCTAAACACACCTTGAGGTCCGACTGGAGCCACCGAACTGTGCCTGCGGTTTGTGCCCAACGCAGCCCATGGGGCTGGGGGACACATGCACCCCCGCCATGGGCAGGAGAATGGATTTGGCAATCCCACCAGCACACAGGTGAAGCTGTCCATGAGGGGGGAGAATAAATAGAGACAATTTCTGTGGCTTTTCTTACAGGTAGGTCACCCTGACCATACTCACCATCTTGCCTTCCAAGTGCTTAAAATAACTCCCTTTGCAGCCAGCCAGAGATCCGCTCTGAAGCTCGGCCTCCCAGCCAGCTGCTCTCCCTCTCGCCCACTCTGGAACGTTTCTAGCTCTGCAACCCTGCAACCTCCATCAGGTCTCTTCAGAGTGGGAGGGATGACAGAAGGTACCTTTGTGCTGATTTAAGCACTAACTAAATATAGACGACACGGGAACACTGGGAAGCTACAGCTGAACCCATCTGCAGTGAGTGAAATACAGTCACATAACAGAAATATTTCTAGAGCCTTGGAAATATGCTCTTAATTGGGCTTTTTGTTTTGCTGGAGCTGGTTTGATGTGCAAAATTTTAGGAAGCCTCAGCACTAGGCAGCCTGGAGACCAACGGGTGCACTGGGATTGCTGATCGGTGGGGGAGTGGGAGGGGAGCAGCTTCCCAACTGATCTGGGGGAGAAGAAAAATCAATTTTCAAAACCATCTGGTGACAGGATGGGACATCCACAATTAAAGGTATTTTTGTTTAAAAAAACCCCAAACAAACAAA
>NW_010312263.1:0-6439 GCF_000700745.2 Antrostomus carolinensis
TTGGGTCCCCTCCTAGTGCTGTGTGGGTCTGGGTCCCCTCATAGCGTGGTGACCCTGAGGGCTTTCGGTCCCCTCATGGTGCCATATGGGGTCTTTGGGTCCCTCGTAGTGCCATATGGGGTCTTTGGGGGTTCCTTATGGTGCCATGTAAGGTCTTTGGTGAACCCTCATGGTGCTGTGGGGTGGCCTTTGGGTCCCTCATGGTGCTGTGTAAGGTCTGCAGGTCTCTCATAGTGCCGTATGGGGTCTTTGGGGTTCCCTCATAGTGCCATATGGGGTCTTTGGGGTTCCCTCATGGTGCCGTATGGGGTCTTTGGGGTTCCCTCATAGTGCCATATGGGGTCTTTGGGGTTCCCTCATGGTGCCGTATGGGGTCTTTGGGGTTCCCTCATGGTGCCGTATGGGGTCTTTGGGGTTCCCTCATAGTGCCGTATGGGGTCTTTGGGGTTCCCTCATAGTGCCATATGGGGTCTTTGGGTGTCCCTCATGGTGCTGTGTGGGTCGGAGCCCCCCCCATGGCATGGTAACCCTGAGGGCTTTTGGACCCCTTGTGGTGCCATTTGGGGTGTTTGGGTCCCTCATAGTGCCATATGAGGTCTTTGCGGGTCCTTCATGGTGCCATGTGGGGCCTTTGGGTCCCCTCATGGCATGGTGAGGAGGCCTTTGTGTCCCCTCATGGTGCCATGTGAAGTCTTTGGGTCTCTCCTGGCATGAGGTGGGGTTTTTGGGTCTGTCATGAAATTCACAACTGACCTAAGTCTGTGTCGGTCAGTTGCAAATTTTTGTGACAGATCCCCACTTGCCGTGTATCTCTGCCCCTTGTCTCACCCACATTCTCCACTGGTGTTTGATGATGGTTTTCCACTGGCACAAACGTGCTGAGCGGGATGGAGCTTTCCCCGCTGGCACTGGGGTCAGGTCAGGATCAGACCCAACGGCTTTGTGGGCACGAAGCTGGCAAGGGAGATGAACACACGTCTGCTGGAACTGACACAAACTGTTTCGCTGGCCTCAGCAGGTTTTGCAACACTTTTTATAGAAAAACCCCAGTCTTGTGGGTGGTGGTGACTTCACTGGGGTAAGATGTGACCCTGGTGCTGTGGTTCCAAGCATCCTCTTGCAGCTTCTGGAAAAACAATGGACCCTTTCCAACCCTCAGCTCTCCCTAAACTCAACAACAGAGGTAGTGACTGCTCCAAAATGAGCTGTCACTGAAACAGAGGGGTATTTTCACTGCCCCTCAGCAGCTTTAAGTGCTTGAAGCAGGAGATGAGCTCCTTCTCTCTGATGAGGAGCTCAAGGCCGGCGCTCCCTACAGCTGCCAGGCAATGACATCTCAGGGCTGGTCTCATGATTCCTGCTAATGCCACAAAGAACCCTTATTGTATTAGCATCTCAACGCAGCATTAGATTAATCCCTCAGGCCCGCCTCATACATGCTGTTCAGAGAGCCTTGCTCCAGCACCGCGCCAGCCAGCAGCATATGCCTGGGAAGTCACCGAGACCTTTTCAGCTGAACATACGCTGGCCCGGAGCGATTCTGCATTATCCTCGTGACTTTTGCTTTTGTTGACACAGGAAGAAAGTCACTGGCGATCTGTCACTGGAGCATCGTGCGAGCCGATCCGCTCAACTCGCAAACGCCGGCTGACGTTAAGAAACTGAAATGTGAATTCCAGCACGGCTGCAGTGCCGATGGCAAATGGCATTAGCAGATACAGCGAGGAGGTGATGGCAATGCTGCATTTGCTTCATGTGTGGGCTCCTAAAGGAGCTCAGCTGTAATTCCCTTCTCCCCACGCTCTCCCACAGATTACCTGGAGTAAAGCAAATGAAACGTTTCATATTAGTCTATAGCTCAAGGAAGGGGAGTGATTTCTGATGCCAGATTAGAAGCCAGACATGGGCCTGCCTGCTAGCAAGCAGAGCTGTCATGCTGAGTTACTTCATAAGGCAAACGGGTATGCTGCCAAATGACGACAGCCCGTGCATTTACATTATCATAACAAACTGCCGGATGGAAGAGGGCCCATGAGCCTCCTCAGCACGCTGCGTAACGCAACAGGGATCATGTCATCACCCCTGAAATGCGGATGTTTTTTGGGTAGAGGCAAAGGCAACTCCCTCCCCACCCTCCTAAGCTTCAGCAGCCAGAACGAAGCAGTTCCAAATTGTTTTTTAAAAAACCAAACAGCTTACTAGATTGCACTGTGTTTTGCATATTTAAACTACTGACCGAATTATTTAGATGTGTTGCAAGTATATCCAGCAGGTAGTCTAGCTGAGCGGGGTCCAGAAACGCTGGCAGGAGCAGCAAGCACCCAGCCAGCCAGCACTGAGCAGGCAGTAAATTCTCTACAAAAGAGAACTACCCCAAAAAGAGTAAAAGAGGGCTAACAGCAAAGCATGGTGAGCAGAAGGGTCCACGCAGCATTGCCGATGGTAGGATTTCCCTGGCTGGATCCATGAAAAGTCCTAAAGGTGAGAGCGTTACCCTTGGCCTTAGTTCTCTGATGTCTTATAATAACCTGGCTGTGGTTTTTTATCTTTTATTTGCCTTAATTTATTACTTCCCTTGGAAACAACATGTGACCTTGGTTCTGATGACTCTCTTCTGACTGGAAAAGAAGTGGAGCCAGGGAGAAGGCCTCCCATGTGTACAGGGAGAAGGTGAGCAGAGAAGGGAAGAGAGGGACAGCACTCAGCGTGGTAGGAAGGAAGGAGAGACGTGTCCATTGTCTGGCAGTGCTGAGCAGGTTGTAGAGCACCAGGAGGGGCGAGGCTGGCGGGTGAGTGCTTGGCAAGGACCCCCTGTGAGGTGCAAGCTGTGCTGAAGGAGGGCTGGGTCTGTCTGTCTGCAGAGCCGTGTCTCGCTGCCCACTGCCTCACCATGCGCCTGCCCTTGACTTCCCATGGTGTCTTTGGCAGCTCTACCCAGCAGCCTGCTTCTCTTCGCCTCCTGCCAAGGGACATGTGTTGAAAGCAGCAGCTGGGTTTGGTGACATTCAAAGCAGAGGGTGGAGGAAGCGACCAACCCAGCTTCCTTCTTGACCACGTCAAGGCACGCACGGGCGTGGCCTGTGAGCCCTCCCAGGAAGGGCTGGTAGAGCGGGCAGCACCAAACCCTGGCTTGCTCAGGCTCCTAGATAGCAGCCCTTGTGCTGCAGAGCAGCCTCGATTGTCAGGGACTTGGGGACACATCTGATCTAACTTCTTGCAGATCTCTGTCAGTCTATCCATCCATCTGCTCCATCCATCCATCTGCTGATCCTTCCTCTTCCCTCTTTACCTCTCTCAACTAGCAGCTGGCTTTGTGAGATGTCTAGGAGCCTGGCGTCACTGAGCATCACCTCTGTGCAGCTCGGGGCACATCAAACAGCCCAACATCACCATACAGCTTGCTCCAACGCAGGCAGAGGTACAGACTGGTAACCCAGGCCATCTTTGCATAGGTAAGCAAGGCTGCCTAAGGGCTGACACCAGTAGGATGGCATCACTGAAATCTTCCCCTGAAAGTGTTGCTCTGGCAAAGGCAGTAAAGAGGTCTGGCCTGGGCTGTGCTGTGTCTACTGCTGTGCACAGCAGGGCCCGCTGTGGGCTGCTCAGCAAGGCAAGGATGGCGGCTGAGTGCAGTTTGTGCAACGGATGTGGGTGAATCCCATTTCCCTTTCATTTCTTTCAGCCCAAAAGGGCACCAGCGCATGGGAGGTGAAGCCTTCCTGCCTCTCCTCATGTAGGTGGCATGGAAGCCAACGCCTGAGCCCATGCTTGAACGGGCAGAGCTTCAGACTGACCCCCAGCTGCTGCATTGGCTCCTGGTTGCTCCCTTTAGTTGCTGTGCTTGTAAGTAACAACACGTCAGCGCTCTCGTGACAACAGAGTAAACACTTGGGGAGGAACTGGGCTATTGACTCAGCATGGTTTGAATGCGAACACTGCAGTTACTCGCAGGACTACATAGAGACAGGTTTGCACAAAAACCAGACCACAGCACCATAAACTGCCCTGGTGCTGTGGTCCTGCGTGAAGAGCCTCCACCGGCTACTGGAAAGAGAAAGAGCCTGAGGAAGTTTGACTCTGGGAATACACAATTAAGAGAGAAACAGATCGTAAAAGTATATTAGATAATCAAAGCTTTCCTTCCTGTAACCTTTACTCACCTACAAATAACTCAATTGAGAAAGGAAGTGTGTTATATGCTTGGATGTTCGCTCCAGACAACTGTGGTTTTATGGTCCCATTCTTCAGGGATCTGAGCCCTTTGCAGGTTTCGGGCCCCACGCAGCCCCTGTCAGCCCCACAGAAAATGTCCTTGTGCTCTGCAGGTGCCTTGGGACACACAGCCCTGCCGCTCCTAACACACCTTAACCCATTTCTCAGCTGTGTTTTTTAAAGATCTGCTTTCTCTGAGCTTGGCTTACCTCTGCCTTGAAAAACAGAACCAATAATTTAAATCCACGTAAGATACAAGGCTGATTTGGCACAATGCTTATCTGCATGAGGAATGCCACATGGGGCAGCCTCGTTGAGTGCCAGGGCACTGCCCCTCTGCTGTCAGGGAGGCTGGAGATCGGTGTTTGCAGAGTCAGTGCAACATCAGTCAAGGATTACTGCTAGGGTTTACACCACACTATGCCCCCCAACACTGCTCTTTATTTTTTCCTCCTGGCAGACTGTGCCAGAAACAGGAGACAGCAGTCTTACTGTTGTATTTGCATTTGCAGACCCAGGCCGGAAATCCTCCTGCAGCTGATGATCTCTGCAAGACATCACACCATCTGCCCCAGGTGAGGCTCTGAGTAAAATGAGAGTGTACCAGGCTCAGGACACAGCCTTGGAAACAGCATGTTGTCGGGCTGCAGCACTCAAGCTTCACTTGACCCAAAGCTGTAAAACTGAAATGACTTTTTTTTTTTTTTTCCTCCTGGTTGCAATAGGATTAGGCTTTGGTCCCAAATGTCATGTGTAAATAAAGGAAATAAAATTGTTGTTGTTACTGGATTTTATGCTGGTGGAAGGGTCTGGATGGTTTACCTGGAGACTGATGGACTGAACAGGGAAGACAAAACCGTTAGCCAAGGAATTCTGATGCGCAACCTGGGACCGAAGACCAGTTTGCTATATCTCCCACGTCAGAGACTCTCATCTTAGGGAGCCACCAGCCAGCAGCAGTATAACTTGCCCCATCTGGGCTGGATTCAACTGATGGTGCTGAGCTCTGGGTGTGTATTTTCAGGGCTGTGACTCTGTCAGGTGCTTACGGCCAGTGTGCACCTGAGTGTGCCTGTTGCATGTACCACCAGTGCAACCTGCTTCTGAGGCAGCAAAGTCCTCATCCCCTCCTCTCCTGCTCTGTGTGATCCCTTTGATGGGGATGCGTAGCTGTAATTACAGCAAAGATGAAGATCCCTTTTCTCCAAAAAGCTGCAGTAATTACCATTGTGCTCTGGCCTGTGAGAGCTGGAGTAGCAGGAGACTGGGGCTTTGGGAGTCAAGGTGAATTGTGCACTGGAGAGGAAAGGGAAGCTGATCTCCGTCAGGATCACCATTGGGATCTCCGTCCTCACTTCCAAAAGGGCATATCCCTTACTCTGAAGCATCACTTGGTACCCACTGGGTGCAGGCCCTGTTAGCAAGAGTCATGTTCTCTCCCTATGCAATGGGTGGCCCTGTGCACATTTCCAGTCCCTTTCTCCAGCTCTCCAAGGGAAAATGTATCCAACACCTGCACTGACACTTGCTGGGGCTGAGGACAGGAGCTGTATGAGAAGAAAAATGGGTGTTGCCACCACAGAGCAATGGAAATGTATTGTCACCGTTGGGGCAGGGCAGGAGGGAGCAGTGATGCCTTGGGGCGCTTTCAGCACAAACACCGTTTGTCTTTCAAACAGCTCCAGTCTTGCCACAGGAATTAACTCCTGACCTTGCCCACAGCAGCAGCACCATGGGCTGAGCCACAGGGCAGGGCCTGAGCTCAAATGCAGGGCTGGATCTCTGAGCAAGTCACCAGGACCCATCGCACTGCTGCCAGGTGGTGACCGGATTTAGGAGAAGTATGATGTGAAACCAGTACCCAGCACTTTGGAGATGTGGAATTAGTTCTCAGTACTTTAGACGTATGAAATCAGTACCCAGCTGTTCCTGAGGTACTTGCATGGGAACAGAGGGCCTGGGCTATTTAGGGTGCTGGGGTACCTGGAATCTGATGCCATGAACTCCCCAGCTGGTCCATGCTCAATCTTGATGGAGCTGCCAGGGTGTTGCAACCAGCTCAGGATCTCCTCCAAGTGCCAGAGTCCGGCACAAGGTGAATTATTTTCCTGGCAGATCTCCCTGGCCACTGGAAAGAAAACATACACACCTCAACGAGCTAAAATCCACACAGGGAATATGTCTCCATGAAACAAACAGTTTCTCTCTCTCTCTTCCCGCCCCCCCC
>NW_010312264.1:0-766 GCF_000700745.2 Antrostomus carolinensis
CCCTTACCCTATAGCTCTCTCAACCCTATAGATTTTGACCCCCTCCCCTATAGCTCTCTTGACCCTATAGTTTGACCCCTTACCCTATAGCTCTCTTGATCCTATAGAGCTTTGATACCCTCCCCTATAGCTCTCTTGACCCTACAGAGCTTTGACCTCTTCCCCTATAGCTCTTTTGATCCTATAGAGTTTGACCCCCTCTCCTATAGGTCTCTTGACCCTATGGGGCTTTGATCCCCTCCCCTATAGCTCTCTCAACCCTATAGGGCTTTGACCCCTTACCCTATAGTTCTCTCAATCCTATAGAGTTTGACCCCTCCCCTATAGGTCTCTTGACTCTATAGGGCTTTGACCCCTTCCCCTACAGCTACTCCACCCCAAGGGGCTGTGACCTCTTCCCCTGTAGCTCCTGAACTCACAGGGGCACCAACCTCCTTCTCTGCAGCACTCAGCCCTATAGGGCTCCCCTGTCCCCCACACCCCACGGGCCCAGCACCCCCTGACCCCGGGCACTGACCTGGGAGGCAGATTTTTGGGGGCTGAGCCCCTCGTGCCGGGGGGAGCCGGCGGGTGATGCGGTGCAGGAAGAGGCTGAGCCCCTCGATCCCTCTGAGAACCAGGAGAAGGGCAGGAAGGGGGACCCCGAGGGGCGGCCAGGACCCTCCGCCACCTCCCTGGGGACAGAGCCATGTTAGGGCCCTGAGGGGGGGGGGTCCCCACTAACCCAGGGGGTCCCCCCGGCCCCGGGGGGGGCCCCTCCCCTGCT
>NW_010312264.1:824-1068 GCF_000700745.2 Antrostomus carolinensis
GCAGGGTCACCCTGGGTGGGAGGGAGAGGGCTCGGTGGGGATCGGGGTGTCCTGGTGGTGTGTCCCCCACCCAATCCTCCTCCATTCCTCCTCAGAGACCCCTCCATCACCCTCAGAGCCTCCTCCATCTGCACATCCATCCCTCCCTCCATCTGCCCATCCCTCTATCCATGCATCTCTCCATCCACCCATCCCTCCTTCCATCCCCAGATCCCTTCATCCACCCATCCCTCCTTCCATCTGC
>NW_010312265.1:0-241 GCF_000700745.2 Antrostomus carolinensis
CGGAGAGGGATCCCCTGTGGGGAGGAAAGCGGGGGGAGCATCAGATGGGGGGAAAGGGCCCCAGGTGACCAAATCTGGGGGGGTCTCTGAAATCAAGGGGTGGCAGGTCCCCAGTGTCAGCACAGATGGGTCCCATGGCCGGGTGCGGGGTGTAGCCAGGATCCCCCAACCCTTCTTCACCCACCTTTTGGAGTAGAGCCCGTTGGCGAAGGCCGACTCGTAGAGCGTGATCCCCTTCTCC
>NW_010312265.1:389-610 GCF_000700745.2 Antrostomus carolinensis
GCCATCTGCTGGGGCGTGACAAGCAGTAGCCACACATGCTGAGGACCATCCCTGGCAGATGCACCCATGGGTGCTGACCCACACAGCGGGGTGCCCTGTGGGGAGAGCCAAGCTCTGCACTTACATCCCGGTAGCCCTGGCTTGGGTTGCCCCAGATGTCCCCGTCGATGTCCTTGCAGCCCGCGGGACAGTACACGCTGAAACACACGGTGAGGGGGGTC
>NW_010312266.1:0-2049 GCF_000700745.2 Antrostomus carolinensis
CTGTTAAGATGGTCTCACTACCCATAAAAAGGTTGCAAGTGAGGCCATTTTTGTACCTGTATTTAGAGGTGGCAGGCGGCACACAGAGCAAAAAAGCAGAAGCAGCTCCATGTCTGCATTGCAGGAGCTATCTGGTGAATGTTCTTACCAATTACATCAGTGTTTTTTTCCCTTTGGAAGGGGGAACATCTTCATTAAATTTCCCACTCCCAGTTACAAAAGTTTGTGACAATTTTGAATATTCTTGGGATAATCAAACTAGCGTAACCGTGCTGCTAGTTCTGCTGAATGTATGCCAGGTTTTAATGCGTGCCAGGCTACTTAGGAGGATCACCCCATCTGCTGCTGGAGTTAACCTGGCACCTGCTACAGTTACCTCAACCTCTGTGACTGACACTGTAGCTACTCCAGTTGCTTCAACCTCAGTGACAGACACTGCAGCCTCTTCAACCCCTACAGCAAGCAATGTAGCTACTGCACCCGCGGCACTCTAGTGGCACTCCAACCCCATCAAGAAGCACTATAGATGAACTAGAGAACCAACCCATGCAAGCCGTATCAGTTGCCCCTGTATGGAAGAAGTGAACACGAAAGTCAGTACGTTTACAGAGGAATGAAGAAGATGAAGATTATGATGCTCCTAAGGAGGAAGGGGAGGAGTGAAGGGGAGATGGAAATGGAGACAGTACAATAACCCCCCGATCTCTAACCCTGAGTGAGCTGTGGGATAAATGAAAAGATTTCACCCGTTACCAAGGTGAGCACCTCATTACTTGGCTGCTCAGATGCTGGGATAATGGGGCCAGTAGCATGGAGTTAGAGGGTAGACAAACCAAGCAGCTGGGATCCCTCTCTAAGGAAGCGGGCATTGATAAAGCAATTGCCAGAGGGGACCCAACCCGCAGTCTTTGAAGGCAACCCTTAGCATGTGTGAAGGGAAGGTGTCCATTCATATTACAGGCAGCTGAGGCAAATGGGTCAGCACTGAGAGAGGGATTCAGTACCTGAGGGAACTGACTGTGCGGGAGCTGATTTACCAAGACCTGAGGGACTTGAGGGTAACTGAAGACCCAGATGAAATCCTGTGCACAGTACCCATGTGGTGAAATGACACACAGAGTGCACCAGCATCATATGCCAGCTCACTGGCAACAGCAGAAGTAAAAGAGGATGAGGAGGCACCTCCTGTAAATGAAGTGGCTATCTGGCTCCAGGGATTTGAAGACAGTCTCTCTGCCTCTGTGTGAGCCTGTGTCTTGACCATGGAAAAACTACCAGGAGTCCTGGAGAAACAGGTGGAGAAAGTGTCCCGAGAGTTCCAGTGATTAGAGGACAGGCTCTGCCCTCCACCTGTTTGGACCTGTGTCTCAGCTGATAGGAGCAAGCGTTTCCCTGCTCAAGAGAGACAGTATACATCACGGGGCACACTGTGGTTTTACTTGTGGGACCATGGAGAAGACATGAGAAAGCGGGATGGGAAACCTACCTCAGTCCTGCAGGCACAAGTACATGAGCTGCAAAGAAAACCAAGTACAAATAGGGATTCTTCTGGTCCTTCTAGGAAAAATGCTGCTCCAGTCTCCAGTGGACAATTCCCCAGACAGAATAGGAGCAGAATCCATCTGTACTTCTGGAGTCACAGGGGGGTCCCAACAGCTGACTGTGTTGGAGGCTGAAATATGCCTGACTGGGAATGACTGTCAGAAACACCCCATTGTGACTGGCCTGGGTGCTCTGTGCATTCTCGGCATAGATTTCCTCAGGAGAGGATATTTCATGGACCCAAAAGTGTACTGGTGGGCTTTTGGTATAGCTGCCTTAGAGACTGAGAAAATCAAACAGCTGTCTGCTCTGCTTGGTCTCTCAGGGGACCCTTCTGCTGTGGGACTGCTAAGGGTCCAAGAACAGCAGGTTCCCATCGCTACCACAACAGTGCACCGACAGCAATATCGCACCAACCGAGACTCCATAATCCCCATCCATAAACTGATTCGTCAGCTGGAGAGCCAAGGAGTGATCAGCAGGACTCGCTCTACCTTTAACCGCCCC
>NW_010312267.1:0-4204 GCF_000700745.2 Antrostomus carolinensis
CACTTCTTGGTAGGGGTCAATACTTCTTGGCTAGGGTCAACACTCCTTGGTGAGGGTCAACACTTCTTGGTAGGGGTCAACACTTGTTGGTGAGGGTCAGCACTTCTTGGTGAGGGTCAGCACTTCTTGGTGAGGGTCAACACTTCTTGGTAAGGGTCAACACTTGTTGGTGAGGGTCAACACTTCTTGGTGAGGGTCAACACTTCTTGGTAGGGGTCAACACTTATTGGTTTGGGTCAACACTTCTTGGTGAGGGTCAACACTTCTTGGTAGGGGTCAACACTTCTTGGCTAGGGTCAGCAGTTCTTGGTGAGGGTCAACACTTCTTGGTTAGGGTCAAAACTTCTTGGTGAGGTTCAACAGTTCTTGATGAGGGTCAACACTTATTGGTTTGGGTCAACACTTCTTGGTGAGGTTCAACACTTCTTGGTAGGGGTCAAAACTTCTTGGTGAGGGTCAGCACTTCTTGGTGTAAATCCTGACATTCTACCAGAGGCAAGAAGTAATTTGGGGTAGTTTGGGCATGGTATTTAGGAGACTGATGATGACAGCTCCATTGGAAGGGCACAATGGTCTGCAGAGGCTGAACTTGTTGGAGGACACAGTAATGAAATACTTCAGGAAATGTCTCTGTGCCCGGTGTAGCTCGTATCCAACTCTAAAAAACCTTCAAACCAATCTGACTTCCAAATACAAAATGTCTGAGGAACACGTGGAGTGGAACAGGCTGTGACACTCATCCAAAAGGTTTCCTTAGTGTGTTCCCCTGAAGCTCATCATGATCTGGAAGGAGATGATAAGTGGTAGGGAGGAGAGTGGTCAAACTCCTGTCTACTGGGAGAAACTTGCCCTGGAAAAATCCAGTTTGTACCAGTCCTACCAAAGGCATAGCACTGGAAGTAGAGCAGTGACAGTATGGTTGGGACCACGTTGGACCATGATTATGGATGATACATGTAGTCTGAGAATACACCTGAGTAACCTCAGGGACCTCTGGAGATCATCTTTTTTGAACATCTGGAGATGTTCAAAACCCACCTGGACACTTTCCTGTGTAACCTGCTGTGGGGAACCTGCTTTGGCAGGGGGGTTGGACTAGATGATCTCCTGAGATCCCTTCCAACCCCCACCATTGTGTGATTCTGTGATCTCCAGAGATGGAGACTCCACACCTTCTCTGGGCACCTTATTCTAGTGCTCTGAGCTATTTCAGAACAGTGAGAGAAAACCACCAAAGATCTTTGCTCCATCCTGACATGTATCTGCAATCATTTCAACGAGGGGGGGAAAGTGCTGATGAGACAGAGGTGGAACTCCAAAGCCACCTTAGGAAAGAATAAACTCTTCTATCAAAGTGAATCAGTTTTATATTGACCTCAATCTTTGTTCATCCCTTTCAAATCAAATAAAATTTTAAAAATAAATAAATAAAATCCAAATCCATCTGGGAAGAGCCGTTCTCAGGAACCAGAAGAGCTGTGGTTTGGTGTCCATGCAGGATTTGTTATCAGAAGAACATTCATCAGTTACTGATGTTTTGAGTTGCTGCTGGAAGTCCAAGGTCATCGCGTTTTGCCAGTTTGCAAGTGCAAAGGACTCGGGGGGGGGGGGGGGGAGGGAAGCATAATAATTAGCAAAACCCCAAATGGCCATTTGGATATGCAAATGAGTTATTCAGCTATGTAGAGCTGCTTCCAAGTGACTTGCTTTTGTTTTCCTTGGATAGATTTGGGTCAGGTCTCCAAAAAACCCACTGAGAAGTAGGAATTTGAATCGCTCTTAACCTGAAGCATTAGGTCTGGGTAAAGCTGATGCTGATTGATCCTCCTGGATGGAGTTTGCTGCTTCTTGGAGGGTTCAAGAGTTAAAAAAAAACCCCAAACAACAAAACTCTACAGCTTCTTTCCCCCTGCTCTGAGCTATTTCTTTCTGACCGAGGTGCTCTCCAAATCGATGCCGACTTCTGACCCCATTACTCTCTGAGACAGAAAGATGCTGACTCAGCTCTTTTTTTCTCTTCTAACTGCAGTTCTCAATAAATTCAAGTCATTTTAAGTGTAAAATACTTCAAAAATGGAAGCTTCTCCTGATCGAATTGGCTCCTGGTGTTAATGGGTGCTGTGTCAAGATAACGAGGTGGCTTTCTGGAGTGATGTCTGGATGAAGCACGGGTGATATTGAGCTGTGGGTTACTCAGCAGGCAACACCCTGAGTTGCTCAAGAACCTCCTTGACTCTTTTGAGGCCACATTAACCTTAATGATCCAAATTATGGCTCATGAAAACCCAACGTACATCACAATATGGGTGCTGTGAGGCCTCTGATTGTCCCCACACCTCGGGGTTGTTGTTATGAACCATCCTTCAACGTGTCTTATGAGGAGCAGCTGAGGGAACTGGGGTTGTTGAGCCTGGAGAAAAGGAGGCTGAGGGGAGACCTTGTGGCTCTGTGCAAGTCCCTTGGAGGAGGGTGGAGAGAGGTGGGGGTGGGTCTGTTCAACCAAGGCCCAAGGGACAGGACAAGAGGAAATGGGCTCCAGTTGTGGCCAGGGCAGTTGAGATGGGATGTGAGGAAGAATTTCTTTGCTGCAAGGGTTCTGAGGCATTGGAAGGGGTTGCCCAGGGCAGTGGTGGAGTCCCCATCCCTGGAGGGATTGAAGAGTCGTGTAGACACAGTGCTGAGGGACATGGGTTAGTCATAGGGGACTTGTCAGTGTTGGGTTCATGGTTGGACTTGATGATCTCAAAGCTCTTTTCTTATCAAGGCAATTCTGGGATTCTGCGATCAGCATGAACCTCTCAGGAGCAGGAGATTCATCATCCCATGTGCACTTGGAGTCCTTTGGGAGGTTGCTTTTTGCATGGAGAGGTGACCAGCAGCATCCTCCAAGCACCCCTTTGACCTGGAGAAGAGAAGGCTCCGGGGGGACCTTCTAGTGGCCTCCCAGTACCTGAAGGGGCTCCAGGAAGGCTGGGGAGGGACTTTGTCCAAGGGCAGGGAGTGAGAGAACAAGGGGTGATGGCTTGAAAGTGTCAGAGGGGAGATGGAGATGAGATGTGAGGAAGAAATTGTTTGGTGTGAGGGTGGTGAGACAGTGTCCCAGGTTGGGCAGAGAAGCTGTGGCTGCTCCTCCCTGGAAGTGTTTGTGGCCAGGTTGGATGAGGCTTTGAGCAACCTGGTCTAGGGGAAGGTGTCCCTGCTGATGACAGGGGGGTTGGGACTGGATGATCTTCAAACTATTTAAATTCAGATTATTGTGCTGCACAGTTCTATGGTGAGATGATGAGTCTGAGTCTATTTGGCTACCAGATCTTGAAGAAGACTTCTCTGCTACCCATCAAGGAGGTGGGGGTGGGTTTTTTTAGCTGATGCAGTAAATAATGATGGTGATTCTGGGCCAAGATTATATCTGGTACCCACCTTAGTTGTGTTGAACCTACGACAGAAGCACCATTATACCTGTTGTCCCCACTGCTGGCCTTGTACCTGGGAGATAGTGTGTGTGGACTCTATTTTGGGCAAATATTCAGGAATTTTGGGGTTTGGGGAGGTTTTTTTGGGGGGAAAAATGCAACATGAGAGTGTTTTTGCAAAATTTAAGCTATGGTCTGGAAGAAGACCTACCTTTATTGAAGTCCTGTCTCATAGAATAGAATCATTGAATCGTAGTGGTTGGAAAAGACTTTGAAGATCATCAAGTCCAACCATCAACCCAACACTACCAATTCCACCTCTAAACCATGTCCTTCAGCACCTCATCTACACCTCTTCTAAATACCTCCAGGGATGATGTCTCAACCACTTCCCTGAGCAGCTCTTTTGTCATAAAGCTCAATAATTTTGGCAGAAAAAGTACCCTAAGAAGTTGGAGACCGTCCAGTGGGCCCTACAGCTCCTTCCCCTGAGGCTGTAGATGTTATAGAAAATGTTGCATGGATGCATCAAGCCCAGACCTGATTTAAAACCTTCAGTGGAAATGTGGAGAAAATATCTCTGCAAGGCTGGAGTTGGCCTCCAGCTGTACTTGTCGTGCTGCATTAAGGCTCCTCGTTAGGTTTGAGTCTTGCAGAATGAGACGAGCCATGGGATTTACTCTTCTCTGAGTGGTTTTAGTCTCTGTCCTGCAAGGAAAGGTTCAACCACGGCTTTTTCTCTCGATGCCAAGCAGAGGTAGATGTGTTTTCATAGAATCACAGACTGGTTT
>NW_010312268.1:0-256 GCF_000700745.2 Antrostomus carolinensis
ATTTATATATAAATATATAAATATATATGGTTTATATTAAAACCAAACAAAACAACAAAAAAACCCCAACCCACAAGTAATTCTGTCTCATTTGTGTGAACAATTAAACTTGCACAAGATCTTTTCTCTGCACTAAGATCTGTACTTTCAAGGATTTCTATACCTGGATTGCAGAAATGGCAAGGTGAGATTGGATTCAGTGACCAATTGTAGTATCTGAGCAAGGAAAATTTTAATGGCTGGGCTTCCCGGGTTT
>NW_010312268.1:276-23859 GCF_000700745.2 Antrostomus carolinensis
AACAACTGTGGTAGCTTTTGTTGCTGATGCTTTGAGGAGGAAGGGTTTTTTGAGAAAATTTTTTGACTGAAACATCTTGGTATTTGATGTTTAGGAATTGCATTACATCCTCTGATATGATGACGTTCTATCTTAAGTTTTAGCTGGAGTAATAGGAGAAAAATGCAACTCTCCAGTAGAGATCCTTTGTCTCTAAGGGTAGGTACTAGTGTGTTACAGGTGTGAC
The DNA here is from genome assembly GCF_000700745.2 of Antrostomus carolinensis. Lineage (NCBI taxonomy): Eukaryota > Metazoa > Chordata > Aves > Caprimulgiformes > Caprimulgidae > Antrostomus > Antrostomus carolinensis. The sequence goes on from NW_010312268.1 coordinate 503, forward strand.
TGAAAGTATGTTGCTACTAGTTTAGCAGACAGTAAGGTTAGTTTTTTGATATTTTAATTAATATGGTTATGGGATCAAACTGGTGAATAATCTTGTTTAAAAACAAAATGCAGCACTATGTCCTAGAACTTTACTGGAAGATGCAGAGACTCTTGTAGAGGGCTACTAAAAGTACTTAGTTAGAGAAGCTTCCTTCCTGGGATGTTCTCAATTAATTATTTACAGTTTTCTTGATGTACAAGTCATATAAATTCCTTAAACACTACTTGTTTAATTGTCTACTGTAAATCCACTATCCTAATTCAGGTGCGGCTTCATTTTATAGGACTAAGCTGGATGTAGATAACAAGATGTAGCATTACAATCTTTGCATGTGTTCTTCCTTCTTTTCAGCTGGCCAAAACTCGTCGAAATTTTAATTATTTTCTCACTGAACTGCTGCTGGAGGTTGAGAGGGGTAGGACTCTAGTGTGGTGTCATGGTTTTAACCCCGTAGGCAGTTAAACACCATGCAGCTGCTTGCTGCCATAAAAGTGACATAGACTGAGGAAGCTGAGAGCAGCCTTCTTCATCTGAAGCTGTTGTGATCACCGCCACTGGCGAACTGAATCCCTTCCACTGGCAAAGTTTGTGGAAAACTGCTGACAGCAGACATACTGCATGTCTTCTGGGGCATCTTGGTTTCACCCTCTTGATCTATGTCTGTTTAGGATAAGCCCATATATTAAAATTCAAATGAGTAGTGAGGATAGGGATCGTCTGTTCTTTTGAACAGAAAACTGCACCAAAATAGTGTGTCTGTGAAATTAAGAGATACTGTACTTGATTTGATTCCCTAAGAAACTGTAATTCACCCCTCTTGTATGTGTGTGTGATGATGTAATCTATGATTGCATGATCCCATGCAGTTATTTCCGCTATATGCCAGTTTCACTCAGTGCATGGGATGGGTGGGATTAATTGAACAAACGCCTGTGTAGACTCTTGTTTTTTCCTTCCTTCTAAATTCTCTCAGTTTTCCCTCTCTGGGTGGCCTCTGCACCTTTATTTACTGAACACTATCCAAATCCTTCCAGATATAAAATTTGTAACTTTTCCCATGGGAATTTAAATGGTGCTTATTCTTTTGATACCTCCATTTCAGAAAATTTAAGAAAGATATTCACAGTTATGTAAGTTTATGGGAGAAGATTGCTTATATCCCCATTTCACAGGCACAGCATTGAAGCTTCAAGAGTACTGGATCAAAACCACACGGATTTTGATTGTGTATGTCCTAGGTGTTGTCAGATAGTTCTGAGTACTTGGTTTATAAAGCACAGCAAGTGTAGGAAGAACAGCTTCCTTCATACTGATTTTGCAATTTTCTGTCTGTCCTATGGTTACAAGTCGCATATTGATAAAGAAGACACAGCTGATAATCTCTAGTGGAAAGCTGGATATAGGAGACTGAATTGCCATAGGTTTTGTGGCAAAAAACAAAGCTAGGCTTTTGTTTATGAGAACAGTGCTTAGCAGTCTGGAAAAGAGAAATACAGACCCTTATGGGGCACTTCTCTAATTACTGCAGACTAGCCAAAGCAGATGATCATGCCAGGCTCCTGAAGCCTAGCTTTCTTCCTCCCACAGCGCTGTGTTGTGTGCTGTACCAGAGAGCTTGAATTCATGTCACAAAAACAGCTTGCTGTTTCCTAAATTTGTAATCTTGCAAGAAAAAAAAAACCCAAACTTTGGATGGTGTTAATATTAAAGGCCAAAGGGCAGTGTCTTTAAATTGTAAGATATATTTGCAACATGAAAAGTGAAGCCCTAAAATCAATAGTGTGTTTAATTTGACCTTGTAACTCAATTTGCAATAATATTCCTTGATATCTAAATATGGATTCATATTTATGCTCTGAACATCATACAGAAAAGTAATTTCACTGAGGCTAACTTTCACCTACTTTATTATTTCAGTTTATAAGATACAGATGGAAGATTATTTAGTTTCTGCACTTTTAAAATGCATTTTTCTAAATAAATTCTTTGTATCCAAACTAACTGTATGTGGGGTTTTTTTCTGTTTTACAGTAAATATCATTATAATGTCAATATTCTTCACAATAGATTCTGATAAATTTTCTGGAAAGTTATAAATATTTAAGATACAGCTCTAGGATAAATTTTTCTGTAGGACTGCAACTCTTCATCACTAACTTTACTTACCAACAAAGTTGTTAAGATGGTTCATGGTAAAACAAACGAGCACCGGTGAATATGGTGTAGAGAGAATTCTTGGGACTGACAATTGGGGTGCTCTAAGTTCATTTGACTCCCAGAATATCTGTATAATTAAAAATCTGTTAAAGAAGTTAATTTAATGTAACTTTGTGTATGTTGCAGTCCAGCTTCATGCTCCCTGTGGAACTGAGAGCAGATTTTTCAGAGAGGTTTTTTAGTGCTGTGTAAGCAGGGAGAGAAGATGGCAGGCATTGCAGTGTTAATTCTGAATATTGTTCGCCTGATCATATGATTTCTTTTTAGATATCCTAGCGGTTCTTTTAATACTACTTTGGTTCATTGTTCTTTTGCTTTCAAAACAGAGGAGAAACTAGGTCAGTAGGCTATCAGACAAGCTGTCAGAACTAATCTGTGGTTACACTGCATGCAGTAAAATCCCTCTGCAGCACAAAGACAATAGATGGTGCCTGATCCTTCATGGTACTTAAGATTTATAACTGTACCCATATAAACTATTAATTAATACATTTCAGCAGGGTTCAAAGTCTTCTTACAGCTTTCACTTATTTTGCCAAGCTCTCATTCAACAGCCTTGATATTTTAGTCCTCTTTTTGTTTTTTTTTTCCCCCCCCTTTTAGACGTCAGAACAAGAGACTAAAGGTCTTCCCAGCAAAAAGGGAATTGTGCAATCTATAGTGGGTCAAGGCTACCACCGTAAGATAGTCCTAGCATCCCAGTCAATACAGAATGTCCTTTATAAGTAAGTATGTTTTCCATGGGCTCTTTCTTTTGTTATCATAGCTTTGTTAAGGATATGCATCTGTTTATCAGGAGTTTTTAAAACTGTCATGAAATAACTGTGCATTTTGGAATTATAAATGTAGTGAAGAGAGAGACACGGTAAACTACTTCAACATCGCTTGGCTGCCTGCTCTGCGGTGGCCAGCAGAGGGCTTAACTGTGTCCTCAGTATAACTAAGGCCATTAAAGCTTAAAATGAATTCATCTGAAATTTGTATTTCCAGTTAGCTAAATCTGTCCTCTTTTTCTCACTTAAAAATGTATGTTTTCAGTAATCCACTTTAGAAAAGTGCAGGAAGAATCTACTTTCTCTGTCATAAAACTTCAGGAAGTAAAGAAAAACAAGATAACTTCTGGCAATTAGGTAGTCGAATCTGCTTACTGTATTTGGGCATCGTGATGTACTTTCCATATGTAATAATAGCAAGATACATACATCTTCATAATTTAAATGTCTTCTATTAAAACATGATTCAACTTTTTTGGGATAAAGTTTTCTCTGCATTCAGATCTTTCTGGAGCTCTGCTATTTTTAGAATTGTTACTCACTGCCTAACTTGTGTGTCTCTTTAAGTGATGGGCAGTCCTCAGCAATACCTGTAGCCAGTATGGAATTTGCAGCGATTTGTCTAAGAAATGCCTTGCTTCTACTGCCAGAAGATCAGCAGGAGCCAAAGCAGGAAAATGGATCTAAAACCAGTAATCAGCTGGGGGGAAATACAGAAAACAGTGAAAGCAGTGAAGCATGCAGGTAAACAGAATGGCATATAAACCTTTCCTTTTGTCCAGAGGAACTCTGGGCTGACGATCTGGGTCTGCTACCTATCCTGTTTGGCCAGCAGAAAAAAATTAACATATTTGTAAATTCTCTTAGCAGTGTTGGGATATCCAAAGAAATTGTTTAGCTGCTCATTGTTTTACTTGCTAGTGTGCTAATTTAAGAATAAAATACGGAGTTGTTTCCTAACAACTTTAATAAATGAGACAGTGAAATTCGTTTTTGCACTAGCCATCTGATTTTCTGTGCTGCAAACGTTATGTTTTCCCACACCCTCCTGCAGTGCATATTGGTATTTCACTAATTGTAAGTGAAGTTTCACATGTTACAGTGGTTTTGTGTGTCTGTGCACGTGCGCCATATACTTAATTCAATATATGAATGTCTAGCAGCTCAGCTGTAAATGTTTCCTTGTGATCAGATTTGACATTCTTCAGCCCTAGTACGCTTTGTTGTGTTTGTTTTAGACTAGAAATAGGAAACTAGATTTAGAAGATAAGTAGGAAAGCAGCATGGAGCTATTGCTTAATAAATTGCATTTTATAAAAAAGAGTTTAAGGAAAATATCTTTTTTTCCCCTCAAAGCTTTAGAAGAAGTAACTTGTAGACAATGTTCCATAGCAGGAAGGTGTTTTAATTTTTTGTGTTGATCCTGATGCATTCCGAACTTCCTTTTGAAGAGTAACTTCAGCCATAGCCTGCAATTTCATTAATGATCATTTTGAGAAGGGAAGAGTTACAATAACTGATCTGGAAAAAGTGGCTATGTTAGAACTTGAAATACTTAGAGAGTAATTAAAAAAACACGAAGGTTTTGTACAGATAAATTTTAAGAAGATCCACTTGTCACATGGCAGGATTTACTGCACATATGCTGTGCTGTGTAGGCACAAGGCGCCTCCCCATATATTCTGAGGTTGCCTGGGGCTAGACTAGGGCTGGGAGTCAGTGGCTGCAACTGCTACAACAATATTTGGGGGCCATTCTCTGTAACCCTTTTTTCCCCCCAGTGACAATCTTTCCTGTCAAGTGACCAAATGGTTTGTAAATGTTGAGGGGGAGGGAGGTGTGCCTTTTTTGCTTACCGAGGTTGGAGGTTGTGAACTAACTTCCCCTGGTGAGTTGTATGCAGCCCATTGAGGTGAAGCTACTGTGGTTTAAATGAGGCTTAAATTTTAAGGTTATGGGGCCCACTGAGTGTCAGTGATGAAAATAAAATGTCTCTCACTTATTCAGGTGAGACCTCCTTTTTGTTTTGTTTTTTGTGGGTTTTGTTGTTGTTGTTTGTTTTGTAGGGGTGAGGAAAAGGAAACATCCTCTGTATAGGAAGATCCATTAATACCTTCTGCTTTCAAAATCAGGTGCTTCTTCAGCTTAAAAGAAATTTTAAAAAGACTCCCTTATATCTCCCAGTGGTCCTTGCCAATTTCAAAATATCCAGCAACAAAGCAGGCTGTTCTTGAATTTGTGTGTCACATTCTGAAAGGTTCTCCAAGGATTTGTTCTTTCTGACAAGGGACCCTCTGCAAGAGAACAGTAAAAGATATAAGATTTTGAAGAAAACCACAATAATTGAAGAAGGTGGCCAGTGGGTCGAGGGAGGTGATTCTCCCCCTGTATTCCGCTCTTGTAAGGCCCCACCTGAAGTACTGTGTCCAGTTCTGGAGCCCCCAACACAAGAAAGACATGGACCAGTTAGACCAAGTCCAGAGGAGGCCATGAGGATGATCCGAGGGCTGGAGCACCTCTCCTGTGAGGACAGGCTGAGAGAATTGAGGCTGTTCAGCCTGGAAAAGAGAAGGCTCCAGGGAGATCTTCCAGAGGCTTCCAGTACCTGAAGGGGCTACAAGAAAGCTGGGGAGGGACGTTTTACAAGGGCAGGTAGTGACAGAACAAGGGGAAATGGCTTTAAACTGGCAGAGGGCAGGTTTAGCTTAGATATTAGGAAGAAATTCTTCACTGTGAGGGTGGTCAGACACTGGCACAAGTTGCCCAAGAAAGTTGTAGTTGCCCCTTCCCTGGAAGTGTTCAAGGCCAGGTTGGATGAGGCTTTGAGCAACCTGGTCTAGTGGAAGGTGTCCCTGCTGATGGCAGGGGGGGGGGAACTAGGGGATCTTTAAGGCCTCTTCCAACCCAAACCATTCTATGATTCTGTGGTTTTGAAGCAAATCCCACCAACTGAGCAGGCTGACTCTGAGACAGATTCTTCTGTTATCCACAAGAACACAGTGAATCAGTGGCTAAGGGTATTTTTTAATCTAATTTTTGGCACGAAGTATATACACTACAGTGATATTGAGTACAGGTTTCCTTGGAGTCTGTTGCTATCTGTTTTGAAGGTCTTAAGTTAAGAGTTATTTTACCTGTTTGTAATATAGAGATATGAAACTACATCAATGAAAAAGTTATTGTTAGGTGTTAGGTTTCAATTCTCTTTTTTTTTGATCTGTTGTTTCTAAACCTTAATGTCTCTCTCTGCCAAGGTGCATCTATCAACCTTCTCTTCAATTCTTATTGCAGAAGGAGGTTGTCTTTCAGCTTATTGGAGAACACAATTTCATACTAATTTAATTAGTTTTTAAGAAGTCTATGGAGAGAACTAGTTTACTGCTTTTTTTTTAGAGGCTAAGAGAGGCTACAAATGCAGTGAGTTCCAGTTTATCTCTCCAGTTTAAAGTTCTTGTCCTACACCAGACTTCAAAAATAGCTCAAGGCTGTGGAGAATGGCATGGGTTGTTTGGTCTGTCAGTCAGATCCTTCTCAGTAAATGTCCTTCTTCTTCCTTCTGAAATAGAACAGTTAGGATAAGAGCATGTGCCTCAATTTTTGCATAACTTCATTTCCCTGGTTTTCAGGCGATAGAATTTTTGCTGTCATTTTAAATGGAGTGAATAAATATCAATGCTTATTACACTGAGAATTTTTTAATTAATTATTTATAGTCACTCCCTATAATTAATACACTGTTTTTATTCTAGCAATAAAAGTCATGAAGGAGATAAATTCATTGCAGCTCCACCTTCTTCGCCTTTGAAGAAACAGGAATTAGAAAATTTAAGGCAAGTAAATAATATAAAATATTCACCACTAAATGAGCCCCCTTTTAAACCATGCTGTGATTCTGGAGTCATTGGTAGGTTTTGGGTTTTTTTTAGGCACTTGCAATAGTGAATTGTAGCTTTTAATCTAAGGATGACTTTTTTCCAAATGCATGTGCTTCCTTTCTTCTGGGCTTTGAGTGTGAACAAATAGAAACCATCCAGAATTTTAATTCAGAAGGTAGATCAGTCTGTTTGATCCCACTATTCGCTATTATAGGCTTGGCATTATATATTGGGCAAAACTAAAACCAACCAACCCAACAACCCCAAAACAAGTCCCATAAACAACAGAGCTAAAAACATGACAGTGGCTGTTGCGATTGGTGGAAGGGGTAGAAATTACTGTATGGTACTTTTTCCTTTTAAGGCCCTGATAAGGCTAGTTTGGAACTCAACCCCTGTAACAGATGCTGAATGAAAGTGGTAGCTGCTTTCCAATGAGAATGGTGCTTCTTTCAGCAGGAGCAAATCCATAGTTTGCACAAAATAGAAAGAAAGATTGCCTCTGTCCAGGCATTTGACTTCCTCACCATGGAAGAACACACAGGAGTTTTTCGTGTTCTCTAAGATCCTTAAACTACTTGTTGAGCAGTCTGAGTGCTCTCCAAACATAATAACTCCCATGTGTCTAAATAAGTGTCGTGTTATCTGGAACCTCTTTACTTTTCCCCGACAAGATTGTCATTTGCTGGCAGCGTTAATTATTTCAGGTGGCTGCCAGCACATTGAAAATCTCTCTTGCTATAAAGCTTGCACCTGTTTAGAAAAAAAGAAATCTGTTTTAAGTTTCCATTATGGACAAAACATACAGTAATTTCCCACTTAAACTCTTGGGTAAACACTCTGTTCCAGCCTAACTCCAGGTAACCTGTGTTTTATAATGCCCAGCTTAACCTTTACTTTGCTCCACGATGTGTAGCAAATCTCCTTGCATTCGTTTAAAAGCGATGTAGCAGATATCTGTGAGGAGACATTACCAAGACATTGATTATTTGTTCTGAAGCGGTACAAGAGTATGGTACTTGAAATAGAAAGCACTCGATTAAAACCAGTGATGTGGATTGGTTGTGGGGTTTTGTTGGTTTTGCTGTTGTTTTTTTTCCTCCTGACTCTTGAAAATGTGGTTGCCACATGTCAAAATTACATGGTGCCACATTGTGACTTTTTTTTTTTTTAATACCTAGTCTTTTATTTTGAAATCAGCTGTTGTTACCTACTGATGAAAGTGGACAACACATCAGGAAAAACTTATCAGTTTAGCAAGAACTGTACTGCTTCTGGTAAAGAACATCAAATAAGGAAAGGAAAAGCATTGATTTCTTTCTTTTGCAATACTTGCTTTGGTGGTTAAATCCAGAGGACTGGACATCCCTAGAGCCCTAGAGAGTGATTCTGCTAAAACTATTTCTAGATTTCTGCAGATAGCCATGAAAACCAAAACATGTTACACTCAAATGTTAGTATATTCCTGTAGTCTTGCTAACTATGTGAGAAAATTAAAACTCTTGTCTAGTCAGGGAAAACTAAGCAAAAATACTGCATGTTGGCAAGAATTTTCCTGAGGAATAGGTGTCTATTCAGTTCAGTTTTTCCCTGTTAAGTTACTGGGTTGAAAAACCTCTGTTGCTTCTAGTACTGAAGTGGGGAACTTACTTAAATGCGCTTTTTTTGCATCAATTTGTACAGTTGCACGTCCTAATAAGAGTTTAAAATCACCGACTGACCTTGCCCCTAAGTAGTTCTTAAAAATACCATCTAGAAAAGGCTTCTGTGTCCTGTGTATTTTTTGGTACTTGTGCAGAAATTAGTTGAACAGACTATCCTCATCATCAGTAATTCACCTGCAAGGTCTTAAACGCAACAAGCAGAAGTCTGAGGATGCCAAACATTGATAAGAATTTATGCATAGGAAGTGGAAATTCCAGATTCTTCTTTTGAGTTTCTTCTAAACAATTCTGCTCCATGCTTCAGAGTAAAGAAGTTCTAGTAGATCACAGTGCTACCTTTGGAAAATTTTGTGGAATTTATTGTAAATAGTTGAGATAGATAGATAGCATCAGATAGATAGCCCTTGTTGTAGCCTTTTTCTCCCTAGACTGAACAACTTGGTGTGAAAATGTTAATTTTCCCCTTCAAAGCAGCTAGAGATAAAGGAATAGTTTGATCAGCTGCTTTGTCCTGAATAGACCTGAACTGCAAGCCCTTGCTTGAAGGCATGTGATCCAATTTTTCCATTTTTTCTTTCTTTTAACTCCTGTGTTGACCCTCTCCAGTCCATCATTATGTTTATTTTATTTACTTACATATTTTTGAAGTGTGCCTATCCTACTATTTCCAGGAGCATCACTGATATTGCTAATAATTTCACAGGTAATAAATACTGTAAGGACCACCATTGCCCACCAGTACACCTTGTCTCTTCTCCACACCTACCTAGTATTGCCTCATTTGTGCACTTAAAAATTGAAGTCATCTGTTTGGCCCTGTCATGAATACTGCAAGCTTACAATAATTACACCTGTAACTGTTTTCACTTTCTTCTTCCCCACTGTCAACCACTGCCTGGTTCTCCCCCATCTCCCCTTCACTGGTGCTGAATTTCCCTACTGAGTAAGCACAGTCTGCATTCTGTATTTCTTCAAATTTTGGATTGCTTTGTCTGTGTTGAAACGTAAAAAGTAGATAGCTCATATCCACTCTTGTGATTAGTTAGCTATTTGAAGTCATTTCAGATTAGAGATGTTCTCTAAATGGTTTAGAAGTGTGATTTTTGGTGCCTTGATGATAGTAAGTTTTGAACAACTGGATTTGCTCTGGCTCACCCTTTGCCTGAGAAATAAGCCAAGTCAGATGTGGAGCTTGGGTTCTGTGAACTTGCAGTCAGTGTGGGCTGACAAATCTTGTTGCCTAGACCTACACAAGAGGCTATTTGACATAATCTGGCAGTTTAAAAAAACATTTTTCTTTTTCCTAGTGCAAAGGCAGTTTTATTCAGGGCATGCAGAGGCTCAGTGATGCTGGAAGTCTGCCGTGCTCAAAGGCGACCTGTGGAGTTTTGTCAGAATCCTGACCGGGGTGAAAAACTAGTTTGTCTTTTCCCTTGTGGTGCAATTCTTCTGCTCCGGTTAGCTGTCAGCTCTCCTGAGCGTTTGGTTCAGCCAGCTCAACAATGGATCCAAGTGTGCAAGAGCAGTACCACGGGGAAGAAAACCTGGATGTTTTCCTCCTCTTTAGTTGGTTGTTGCTGAAGAATCTTGCCAGCTCGTACTTGACTTAACAGTGATGAGTCCTTAGGGCAGAGGCGTAGGTTTTGGTTTTGCTGGACTTGCCTATTGTGTGCATCTTGTGTTTGAATTCTTTCCCTTTCAGAAATAAAAATAGCCTTTAAAAAAGTTGTGGAAAATAGAGGACAGATATTGATGTAAAGGACATTAGCAACAAACTCTGCAGGCCTTGGCTTGTGTCTAAGGGTATTTAGCTGGTGACACTTAGCATCTCTAAGTGAGATTTAAAAGCTGGTGATTTAAAAGCTGTGCTTCCTTGAGACAGAGACAAAAAGAGGATAGTTAAAAGAAAGCTGTTATTATAGAGACTTTCTTCCCCATTCCCTCCCCCTCCCCAGTCACAACCTTTCAGAAATATTTTATGTTTAGGACTTGAGCTGGGTAAGCTTTCCTCTCCCTCTCTCAGGCTTTTGTACGTGTTCAGATTTGATGTGACATCTGGGCACGGTGGAGAGGAAGTGGGGGGTAGGGAGAAACACTGGAGAAGTTGCTTATCCTGCTTGTGCATAATTAAGGAGCATGCCTCCTGGGAAAGGGGAATAAAGGCACCCCAGGTCCTGCCACGAATTACATGACTTACTGCTGGACCAAAAGTGGGCTTGACAGTTGCCAGAAGGTTGGCGCGGTAACAGCCCACCTACCGGCGCGAGAGTCGAAGGCTCTTCTCCCGTCGCTCCCAACGTGGGACCCCCCTAAGGGGATCTGCTCTTCCTGCCTGGAGAAGGACAGAGGTTTTGCCTGCAGCAAGATGTCACAGCCATGGCAAGCAGAGCCTTGTGCCCTGAGGACACGGCAGCCTGCGCTGAATGATGTCTTACCAAGTGGAAAATATCCCCAAGTGCTGTGTTTGGGGAGGGGGGAATTATTGTGAAGTGTGAAGCTTGGCCTAATAATGGCATCCTGATGTGGAGTTGTTGTTTGAAGATGAAAAATGGGAGTAGTTTGGATTTCATTGCAGGAACTGTCCAATTTTTGTGGTTTTGGAAAGATAAAAAAGCTAGTGACAGCAACAAAATGCCACGTATCAATCAGAGTCCTGGCAGTGGATTACAGCTCTCAGCTGAACACAGAACTGGAAATAATGTCAAATCCTCCAGTGTTTATTGTCTCCCTGTGTGCAAATGTACAATACAAGAGTGAAGTGTGTTACAACTGAACTGACTGCTAGATGGTATGTTACAGAAATCCAGCAATCTGCTGCCCTTTGCTGCAGCAAGAGGGGAGGGCAGGGAGCACGAATGAGAGTCCAAGACAAAACAAATAAAAAGAGGGTGAGAAAGAGGGACGGTCCATAACAAAAACGATAGGTGTGATGAGGTCCATCTTTGTTAATCTGTTATTTATGGTCAAAATTTCAAAATCTTAGTGGTGACCACCACACAGTGGTGGTCCTTAGTTTATACCGGTAGAACACAATGTATATATCTCCTAATTCAGAGAATGTGATTGAGGCCATAGATAACAAAACACTAGCTCCTTTACTTCATAGTTTGATGCAAAGACATTATTGAAAATTTATGATTTATTTCTTCAGCACTTAACAAGAAATACATCTTACAGCTGCATTTGGAATCAAAGAATTCTCCATTTAACATATTGGCTTTCCCCCCCTCCCTTTTTTCTCCCCCTCCAGGTGCTCAATACTTGCGTGTAGTGCTTACGTGGCTCTGGCTTTGGGTGATAACCTTATGGCATTGAATCACGCAGATAAACTTCTTCAGCAACCAAAGCTGTCAGGGTCTCTTAAGTAAGTCTGATACGGCCATTTCTTCTCTCTCAGCTCTGCTTTTTACTGGAGAGTTCTGAGTTAAGCTTCCAATGTCTGTAGCTGCTTGCCTATTCTGTGTCTGATGCAAAGAATTCCTTGGCCCACTCCTGCTCTTGCTGAAGCACTGACTGAATGTTCATTAACACGCAGAAATGCGGGTCCCTTCCTTTGTGTGTGAATTCCATGTAATTTGGAATCTATCACCACGTTTGTTGTCGTTTACAACTGTCCAGCCATGGGTCCTGTGCAGCAGCAGGGCTGTCAGGTCTCTGTCCTGATTCACTGTGGGGCTGCATGTGCTCATGTTGGCACAGCACAGGGGGCCGGAGTGAGCAGCTGGGGGTGGATGGACAACATCAGCCTAAGCCAGCACGCTGCTGAAAGCTCACTTATGACACTACAGCCTAAGGGGGTAAGGCTTGCTCAGTCAGCCAGGTACCACACCTCGGATGTGCAGGACTGTCACTTCACCTGCTGCTGTTGCTTTTACAGGTTCTATTGTTCCGTTTCTCTTTTTCAGTTCTCATTTGGTACTGTATTTTTTGGAAAGATAGTAAAATCATTCTGTTTCTACCCATCAGTTCTCATCCATCTCTGCAAATTCCAAAAGGCAGCTTTAGCCCCATCCTTCTGACCTTGTTTGTGCATTCAATTCCAGTGTCACACATGGGATAAAATATAGGAGAGGTTTTCATGGTAGTAATGATTTTTTTCAAAACTGGTAATGTACTTGTAGAAAGCAAGCTAACTCGCCCTTATTTTTATATGCTGACAGCATACTCTAAAATGATTAATGCCCACTAAACTCTGGCTCCCATGCTTCAGACTACTGCAGAAACACATCTTTTTGCACAGTCATTGTATAAGCAAGATATTAGAGGAGTTTGCAAGGTTCCACATAATTTTGTGAAGGCAGTTGACAGTTTTTTGCAAAGGCAAAGAGCCATGTATCTTGGTCCCAGGAAACTAGGCTTTTGTGCAGACTGGGAATATTGAACTGTTCCTGTTTTCACAGGTGAAATAACTGCATGTAGAAAGGTATGTTTGCTGTATCAGATCTAAGTTGCAGAAGTTCATTTGGATGATTGACTGATGCTTTACCTGATGTTTTGTAATTCATTCCATCCAACCAGACAGTCAGTCTGAAGTGTACTGTGTACAGCTCTATACAGCTGCAGAAAACAAGAGTGAATTTTTTTGCTCAACTTTTGTTACAGATAAAATATTTGCAAACTAACTACACTCCTGATCAACAATATTCCTTCTGTTCCAGAGTTGAAAAAGGAAAGCGCTGGTTAGCTGAGCTGAACTACAAGTGCCAAACATAAGACTTGCTTATTCTTTTGCAAAACCCGCAGTTGGAAAGGTGTTTGTGCCCAGTAGACAGGCTTGTGTAGTTGCTGTCCTTAGAAATGCAGCTACCTTAGAGAATTAGTTTGATTTTTATTGACTGTAAAGTCAGTTAACACCTCAAATGATATATGTATCCATATCCTGGGTTGTTTCTGTAAGGATTCCTTTTCTAATTCTCTGGGATAAAGCCATACCAAGGTACTGTCTTTCTAGAATGGCAATTCCTGTGTGTGAGAGAATTGTCATTGCTCAGGTGCAGATTTTTTCATGACATTAGTGCCTAAAAGCAGTAAATGGCAGAATTGGATATTCTGATAATACTTCCTAAGCAAGCTAACTTCCATGCAAGTGTTTCAAGTAATAGTTTTCATGTGCTCAGTTTGTCTTACCTAACAGATTGTGCAGGTTGTTTCACTGACATTTGTACCTCACCCTTTGCTATTGTAGGTTTCTTGGGCATTTGTATGCAGCAGAAGCTCTCATCTCTCTAGACAGAATATCTGATGCCATCACTCACTTGAACCCTGAGAATGTCACTGATGTTTCCCTCGGGATTTCTTCAAATGAGCAGGATCAAGGTTAATGAATCCACGCTTCATTAGCACTGGTTATGCTTTCAGCTGCCTTCCTGCTATAACTTTCTATATATAAATATAACGATTAAGACATCTTGTTTTAAGACCATAGGTTGTTTGGGGTTTTTTTATTTGTGTTTTTAGTTTTGTTTTCCTGGCTTTAGTCCCTACTTTGTGTTTGGTTTGTCTTTTGCATGTTTGTCATTTCTTTAAAGTAGCTGATTCTGTAACATAAATAGAACTGTATATTGTATTGTTTTGGCTTGTTCAAAGGTGACTTTTGAAAGCTGCTTTTGTTAAATGTGCCATTACAGTTAAGTTTGGGCTTCATGCCTTCTCTTCCAGCTTCTCAGTACCTAAATTAGGCTTTGGAGTACCAGTGCAGTCTACTTACTGCATTTAGTGAGAGATAGGAGTGGAGGGAAGCTAGTTAACCTGTATCTTCATCTTCTTGCAGTGCTTCCAGTTGGGAGCGTGTATTCCGTAACAGAAAAACACCTCAGAGCCCATCTGTATAGTCAAGTGCAGCAGCTCAGCTTTCAGTGACAGTCTGCAGTTCAAACTTCACTGTACTCATCTGCAAATCTAAAAGCACAACATTAAAAATAGGAAGTCTTAAGTGGTGTTAAACTCTTGAGCAAACAGATGTGTTTTCCCTCTTTGATGTCAGACCATGAAGAAAGAAGCAAATTTGTATCTTTGTATTATTTTCATAATAAGCTTTAAAAAAAGCTCACAGAATATGATGGGTTTTGTGGATTTTTTTCTTTGCAGGGTCTGACAAAGGAGAGAATGAGGCGATGGAATCTTGTAAGTACTAGCCACTGTATTCAGCAGGGTACAGGAACTTACTTGCCTAGTTCAGAATAAAAGTATAAGGAAAATTTTATTTTTTATTTTTTTTTTAATTGCAGCTGGCAAGCAGACCCCCCAGTGTTACCCCAGTTCGGTCACATCTGCGCGAACAATGATGTTGTTTAACCTTGGAAGTGCTTACTGTTTGAGGAGTGAATACGACAAAGCTCGAAAGTGTCTCCATCAGGTATGGAAAACAAATCTCAAAGACAGCTTTAGGGCCAAATGTACTTCCTTCAAAGTGCCCTTTATATCACAGCAAATCCTGGTGATTTCATAGCCCAAGATTCATTTGCAGACTTTGCTGACATGGTGGCTCTCTTCTGTCTTTAGGAACCAATCTATACTAGTAACATAAGACATTTGGAATCCTTTATTTTACTTGTGTAAATCGTTCAGTACCACTATGGGAAGCATATATTTTTCCAGATTACAGTGGAATATGACTAGGAAGCCTTTTCACTTTTTCTAAATTGTGGTGGGTGCTTTGTTTTGGGTTTTTGGGGGTTTTTTTAGTGATCCAATACTAATTGCTGTATTTCAGAGGAGAAAGTTCTTGGGGCCCTTGAATTTACTTCTCTCTAATCTGTTAATAACTCACTATCTAAACTATTAACTTAAGGGCTGTGAGAACAAACTGCAGTTCTGCTGAAGGTTATGTTCCTTTCCTGCCTCTTGTCCCAAGAATTCTCTTTTGAAACTCTGTCTTTACTTAGCCTGTGTCATTTGGTCTTTCTTACTGGTTGGGACCCATCTCTTTCAGTGATGATGTTTGTCTCTTTTTGCAGCCGTTCCTGTCTGTCAGGAAGACTACTCAAGTGCATTGTTGAGCTGCAAACTGAAACAAAAATTTTCCAGATTACTTTGTAGTAGTTGTGTAGGTGAACAGGTTCAAATTCTGTCATGTTTTCAACTGCTTAAGGCAGTTGTTTTGCTCTTTTTTCCTCCCAAGTCTTTTTAGGATTGGGCAGATGTCTGTGCTTGGCTCTGTAGCTCATGTGTAAACCCCAAATGAGTGTAAGGCCAACTGTGGGTGTAAAGTATAGTAGGTCTCTGCATCTACAATAAATTCATCTACTTCATAGCTGAAAAAGATTTCTATATGGAAAGCTAATGAATGGTCCTTGTTAACTGTGTTAACTGTGTGTTTTGAACTTTGGAGCAGTGGAGGTTACCTTCTTCAAGTGTAATCTCACCAGGAAACCACAGTAGATTGGCCTAAGAATTACAGACCCATATTAACATAAGTGTACAGCAGATAGTGCTGCTAATTAGTGTGAAACAATCTTGCAAGGCAGGTAATCTTTCAGTCTCTCCTCACCTGCATAAACCTGACCAGTGTATTTATTTGTTTGAAAAATCTTATCTTAGTTTATGAATTGTTATTTGGTTTTGTTAGCTACGATGGTGGTAACAGTCTTGTCACTTTCTTTGAGCTGGATGTTTCTCTTAAGCACTTTTTCTCCCCACTCCCCTTTTTCAATAAGGCTGCTTCGCTGATCCACCCCAAAGAGATCCCTCCAGAGGCTATTTTGCTGGCTGTATATCTGGAATTACAGAATGGTAAGGAATGGTTGGTTTTGTTTTGTTTTTTCCCCAACATTAAATACCCTCATTTAACATGCAAGCTGCAATGTTGAACGTAACTTGGTATTTTTAACATTTTAGATTTTTTCCTTGGAGTTTACAGCTAACCCTTATAGGCAGGATGTTAGAACAAATTCTTAAGTTTTGAAATGTTTTTAAATGTTTTCAAAAGTTTTGAAATGCCAATCTAGATTTGGGATACAAGGGGAGGAGGGCAATAGTCATCATTCCTACTCTTCAGCGAGCTGTGCCAGTATTTGGAATGACACTCTTTAGGCCCTGTCTCCATTTTACACTTTTATGGATCCATGTATCCACACCTTCGTTTCCATTGCTTATTGCCATCCTGTTCTTACACGCCTCTGACTTCCTAAACGTTCATCTTCAGAGCTGAAATCTGCTGTGCTTTGTCCAGAAATCAGTGGTCTTGGATGGACTCAGTAAAACCCTTGATGAGGTTTATGCTAAAAAGAGCTTGAAAGGCTTTTTGTTAAGACAACTGCAGTCCAGGTTTCCCAGAGCAGCCATGTCAAGGCCTACGTAGCAAGTTCTTTAACAAAGCTTCTAATATTGATCAGAACATTGATAACTCTGTCTTCTAAAATCCTCCCTTGAAGGTTCTCTGTGCTTGCGTGCGAAACAGCCTCTATGTAATGGGGAAGCTGGAAGGATGATTGCGCTTGAGTTCTGCAGCACGAGCAGACTGGTGCAGCTGCACCACTGACGCTGCAGCCCCGGGCCCCTTGGGGCTGAATATCCAGTGTTGTGAAACGTTCGGGGTGCTCCTTCCCCTTCACCTGTCTGGCTCTGCAGGCAGGCAGAGCACCTGAGCGTTTGTAGTCAGAGTTGAGATGTCTACAAAGCTTTTCTTGTAAAGATGTTTAAGTTGAGATTTTTTTTTGAAACCTTTCTTTCTGCAACAAAGTACAGAGCAGAAAAGAGGAGCAAGTGGGATTGACAGCTCCCTCTCTTCTGAGTATATAACTAAATGCAGCTAAGACCATTTTTTGTTCAACAAATGGCAACAAAATGGTGCATCACTTCTGAAACTAAAACTTTGGTGAAAGAAAAGTATTTGATAAGAGGGAGAAAAGTTCCTCTTATCAAAGAGGTTTTCTTAGCAGTTTTCTCCTAGAATTTTATAGGTTTGATTTTTAACAAAGAATAATTTCTCCATTTATATTGGTATTTATGTGATGGGCCAAGCATACAGTTGAAAATCATATTTCTTGTTTTAAAAACATGTTTTATTATACAGCCTTGACATTTGCATAACTCTGTAATGTCACATCGTGAGGGCATTTTGTGTGAGAGCTGGTGTCTTGCTCTGTGGATGGCAGAGAGAGGAGGTGCCCTTCACGTGCTCTGGCATCTTCAAGCCAGAAGGTTAATGCTTAAGGTCTTCAGCTAAGAACAGGTAGCATGGAGCAGTAATACTGTTGTTTCAGATTTACTTTTGTCTAGTACTTTCCATGTCCATGTCAGCATTTCACTGAAGCAGAAGACTGCTCGTGTACGTGGCCCAGGGCTGCCTTGTCAGTCCTGATCCTAAGAACAGTGATTTGTAAGTCATACAAAGGTACTTCTTTTTTATTGTAATCAAAAGTTGTCTTGTAGGTAACACACAGCTGGCACTGCAGATCATCAAGAGAAACCAGCTTCTCCCTTCTGTGAAGACGCTCTCTGACATGCGGAAGAAGCCTGTGTTTCAGCCAGTCCACTCGCTCCAGCCCATTCAGATGCCAGCTTTCACCACTGTTCAGAGGAAGTGAGGGCGTTACCTGCTGCTGCCCTGCCCACCAGGGCTGGGGATTTTGTATATTTTTTTTAACCTAGGACAGACACCTGCATTGCTGGAGTGTGTTCATTTATGTAAATTTTTAATAAAACATATAAACAAAGAGGCGTGCTTGCAAGTGTTTGTAAAGGTTACTTCATAAAGGAAGAGAGGTTGGTATCTGTTGTGAATGTGAGCGACATTTACTTACCAAAAAGGTGTGGTTAACCACGTGTGTAATTCTGCTCTTCTTGAAAAGAACAGAAGCGAGGGAAGTGACTGGAAGGAGAACACCAAAGTCCTGCTAAAAAAAAGAGCAGTTGAGCTGTTTGTTGTGTTGTTGTGTTTTTGACATGTTGGAGCTATGGTTTTGTATTCCTCCAAGCAGCTGGAAGTTTGGTTCATGCTGTAGCTGAAGGTGTCCCTTCAGGCACGGTGGTGGGGTGGGTAGGTATGCGCCCAAGTTTCCTAGGGTTACCTTAAGATTATTTTAAGTGCAAACAGCACACCACCCCCTAAAAGGGCAAGGGGCTGGTGCCCAGTGTTAACTAAGTAAGTGTCTTTCAAGTAATCTTTCTCTCCTTAAAGCTAGCAGCTGTGGCACTGGCCTGAAAGCCTGAGCAGGTCCCAGGGTCAAAGAGGCTGTGGTGTCAGGACACTCTCAGGCCCTTCTCAACATCACAGGGCAGGGCACTGCCAGGCAGTAGTGACTTAATTGTCATTAGTTTGTACCCAGCGCCCTTGCGAAAAACCCATCTGTGCCCCTTTCTAGTTCATGTGGTCAAGAGTCTGAGGGTGAGGGAGCTGGGGCAAAGTCTCAGGAGCAGGGTGGGTCTGTTGTCACATGCTGCAGCGCTGGGTGTGACTGCACAGGCTGGGAAGTGGCACCTTCTCCTGCAGTGCTGCTCTGCCTTCACCTAGAGGGGCTCTGCCTGCTTCTCCTGCCTCTTGGGCTCAACAGGGGCTAAGAGCCAAAAAGCATTTGCTAAAACAGGAAAGGGGGGCAGCAAGGGCAGCATCTGGTACAGCTGCTCAGGCTTTGTCAGTGCAGTAGGGCAGCCCTCCCTGGCTGTTGTGCACCATTTCAGCTGTTCTGAGACTTTGCCCATGTATCTCCAGGGTAGAGCTGGGATAACACCTTATCTCTGTGCTGCTGGCACTGTACTTTGCCTCCAGCTGCCACCAGGAAGGGTACTTTCCAAGTAGCCCCGTGGGATGCAGGTCCTGCAAGTTCTGCTCTCAGCAACTTGAGCATTAGGTAGTGCAGATGTGTACGGGAAGAGAAGCCAGCAGGATGGTCCTAGGTTTACCCCCAAGGTCTTCACCAAACCCGCCACAACTGGCCAAAGAGGAATAGTACAGTGATTAAACAACGTACAAGGTGGAGGATGGAACAAGTGTGTGGCCCCTCAGTTGAACAGCAGAAAGCTGGAGTTCTGTTGCTGTCCCTGTTCTGTGACAGTAACTGGCTTCTCTACGTTTCAAGGCTTTCAGAGTAATGTAGCCGACTTTTTCTATAACTTTCTGTCACTGTAGGAGGTGGCACCTACTCTGCCCTCAGGTAAGGAGGTATTAGGAATAAAAATTCAGGAAAAGCATGTAAAGATCACCTTTCTGAAAGGGAGAAAGGGAGCTGATACATCCATCAAGTCAAAGTAGATTGAGTGATTGAATACAAAGAGATTGGAGGTGCAGCTGTGTGGTCCTGGACCCTGAATAGAGAAGATTCTTCTCTGCCCTTCCCCACCCCCCGAGGAATGCAGGGCTTTCACATGCAAAAGCTGCTAATGCCTGGAAGCCACCCAACTCCCCGCGGGGCCCAGCAAGGGATGCAGGAGGTGTCCCTGGTGTCCCCCAGACACACACATCTTGTCCCAGCTGCCTTGGCATGTGGGCAGTAGTAGTCACAGCCCCAGCTCTCCTCCTCATGCTGCTCTTCTGCCCTAAGGTACCTGCACTGACCAGAGCAGCTCCGTGACGTTTTTCCCCTGGCTGTAGCACTGCTGCTTGAGGAGAGAGGTGAGTGGTGGTGACTTTCAGCTGTTGGGTTTCATGGTTTTACCATTAACACAAGAAAAAAAAAAAATATCAAGACAGATGTAGGAAGAGAGGAATCAAGGATGCACTTCCCTCTCTGGCATTGCCATAGCCTCCACTTGAGCCTTTTCCCTCAGTTGCTTTTAGGCTCTGATAGTAAAAGATGTGAAGGTCAAACTGCAAGCTGGCCTCTTGTAAAAGCACTGGGAGAGCAGAAGCAGCACAGTTTGTAAGCTCAGTGCTTCTTATTTTGGTTTGGGCTGTTCCTGAAGGAAAGGCCGCCTGTCCCTCTCCTCCTGCCCTCCCCCTGCCTCCAGGATCCCAGCAAGCCTGGATCTCAACCCCTGCAGAGTGACACACTGGCTCATATCCTTACAGCCAGAGACAGGGGTCTGTGGTTGCACACCCTCTGTTGATATCCCAGCCTCCCTGCCCACATGCAGGCATGGACTCAGAGCAAAGTGTTTTGGCAAGAAAGTAGAAGACAGAGGTCATGGTGCCAGAACTGTGCAGCACTTGTTCAGCAGTGTCCAGAGCCATCTCATGGTGTTCAATGAGCTTCCAGGTTCTGGTTTTGTTCAGGGAGAGAGCACAGAGAAGCCAAAGGAATAAGGACAAGTACCACACAATGCTGGCCATGTTAGTCTTGAAACTCACCTGAGCAGGCTTTTCCCTTCACAGGATCTTCTGCATCCATCCTTTCAACTTGAAGTGATCTCCTCCAGCAGGAAGAAAGAGCAATGGTCTGGTCAAGGATTTTGATGGGTAGAGCACAGCATGGTGCTGAGCAGTCCTACAGCTGTGCACCGCTGGGGCCAGAAAGCGTCCCAGCTTTGAAGAGCTACTGCAGTCGGCACATTCACAGACTGGAATCCACCTCCACTGCTCCCCATGCTGGAGTTCAGTCACCGGCCTGAATTCCCAGACCTTACTTGCTGAAGAACATCTTCCATTTCACCATTTCCTTTCAAACCTTTTCCAAAGTAGTAAGCAAAGAAGCACCTTCGCTCCTTACCCAACGTGCACTGGCAGTCTGCTCTGCAAGATGCCAGATGCACTAGTAGATGTTCCAGCGGCTTTGCTTTACACTACCACTCAGAAAAAGCATGACTCTCACAGCTGCAAAGGTGAAGAAATGTAAACCTGGAAATGGACCTAACAAGGTTAAACCAGGAACTTTCTGGCAAAACACTGGAAAAACTGCATGGAGTACAGGTGGCGAGTTCCATATCAAAGGCATTTCCTCCAGTCGTGACAGCGAGGCTGTTTTTTTTAATAAAGTAGTCAACTAAGAGTTTGACACTGCATCAAAACTTAAAAAAAAAACCACCCCAAAACCCCCACTTCTCTCTATAGCACCTCAACATTTCTCCTCTCTCCTTTGAACGCAGGTGCCTCTGCTTAAAGTTCTCAGTAGTCACCATCTGGAGGCAAGTCAGGTTCAAATTCAGGCAACTGCTTTTTCTTTTCTGCACCCTGGCAGAAGAAAGTCTGGGTAATACAGAAACACACATACACAGACTTGCCATGGAAAAAACTCACATTTATTTGATTAAACAAAAATAAAATAAACTGCATAGGAACATTTTAAAGTCCAGAGAGACACTGACTTTGTTTTAAGGCTGCCAGTAGCTGATACATCGTCTCCTTGCTACATCCTTCAGCCTTCCCTATGGACCACAAAGATACATTCAGAAGCCTCCATTAACACAAGGGTTCTAACATTTTGCTCACTTACTCTACATAAAAGTTTGCACATAACCTGTCATGCTTTCTTTGCGGGAACTCAACATCTGACATCTAAAAATGTCACTTTTTGTCCAAGTAGAAATGTGATGCCCTTTTTGGAGCATGGAAGTTCTTGTCACAGTGTGTTTCATTATCAATTAGATATAAAAGCTCTGAGCAGCTCATTAAAAGCAGAGCACTGTCTGTCCTGCTGAGACATTTATTATTATTATTAGGAGAGCAGCATGATTAATCACTAAAGTAGAAGAGAAACAACTGCAACAGGAAAGAAAAAAAAAAAAAAAAAAAAAAAAACCCAAAACCAAATACAAATCCAAATGACTCAAGATGCCCAACATCCAAGGACTGATAAAAATCCTTCTGCATCCCAATGCAAACCTGCACCAAGGCAGCACTACTTAAAAAACTTCATTGCCAGTGTATAAGATGGGGCCATAAATCTACAGCCAATTAAATGAGGGGAGAAAAATGCACGTTAGTGACACTGGTGTCACGTGGATGACCTCCACTTTGTTCAAGGCTTCCAATTTCTACTTGACTTAAACTGCAGGCGTTGTGTTCAACACCCTCACTCCTCCAACAAATTGTGCACGCACATGACAGGTAATGCACAGTACAAACAAGAGTCACATACAGTAAGAAACCCCCACCAACTCAGGTGACTAAGCACACCTTACAAACTAGTTAAAACCTTTTTAGTCATTTTGGGAAATAAACTAAAAACAAAATCCAGAAAGACATCTCCCTCTGAAGGAAAAAAACTACTACATTGTCTGAAAAGTACTCTACAAACCTATAAAAGGACTTTTTTTTTTTTTTTTAAACTAGTCTGGTAGTTCAAAAGGAAGTTACTTAACTACATCACTACACAGACACTTAACATTCAGTCAGTAAGGCTCTATGAAAAGAGCTTAAAAAAATTATCTACCTGAGTTTGTAAGTTGATACAATCATTAATAGAAGGTCTAAGACCATGCAGGTACACAAAGCATTTTTAGAACCATTATTGGTTAAACAATGATGGAAAAAGATGCCAGTCTGGCTCGTTAACCCGTAAGATCACTTAGAGACATCAATGTACATTTTCCACCATAACATTTACCAAACCCAACACAGCCAATTGTTCTCAGGGGTTGCCTGTACCCACTTCTGTCACCCCCTAATATGAGCAGGGGAGGAAAAAAAGATTTTTCAAATATAGTAATCTGAGAATGTGCTTCTGCAACTTTACTTCACAGGTAAAACAAGGGGCATGCTGCATGTCACTATTCAAGTTGCATAAAACCCCAACATACTGGTTTTAAACTGCCTCTCCTGAGGATGTCTGAACCTGAACTGCCCTCCAGGAATAGGAACTTGGTTGCTTTGTCATGGTGGAAAAAATCCCATTGAGTCAAGAAAGCTACTAATACAATCACCAAGTCAAAAAAATAATCAGGATCTTATTCCCTTCAAGCATTTGGTATAG
>NW_010312268.1:23877-43524 GCF_000700745.2 Antrostomus carolinensis
AACACTAGTCTTTCCAAACAGGACACATTTGTAGGCATGCATAAAAGTTTTTCTCTTGTAGAGAGAAGACCTAAAGGTCTTAGGGACATAAGAACACTGCAAATGAACATGAAGTATGCCATGTCAGCTAGTAGTGTCATAATACTGAATCAAGTTTACATTTCCATACTTCGTAGTGAAAACAGAACAAACTCAAAAGCGTTTCAGGTGTCTCCGTCCCGTTTGCCTGAACACAGGAACATTTGGTTTTATTTACAGATTCTCTAAAAAGGGCAACTTAATGTTTCCATGGGCAGGCAGCAAAAACAAAAGCAAACAAAGGCAAGAAGTCACCACATTGTACACACTTAGTATCTCTGTTTCAGTTAAAATGCTTGTTCAACAGGCAGGATGAATGAATCCTTCCCCCAGGCAGATTCTCAATTATTTCTCAAACCCATGCGATGCTAAATTGAGGTAGATTATTTACTTCTGCAAAGTGAGGTAGAACTTCAAGAAAAAGATAGTGGCATCTCTAGTTGTGCATTTTGTACCACAGCAAACTGGGTTTCAAACTCCCAAGGACTCAAAGACCAAAGGTACAATATTTGTCTAACGCAAGTACCAGTGTTCATTTTTTATACAGCTCCAAACTGTTCGTCTAAATATCTCTATCTTTAAATACCCCATTACCTTTTGGCACCATTTGGCTTACACTCCTTTTTAAAATAACAAAACAAAAAAAACCTCAAAAAACCCCACAAACCACTTTGGCACAATTTTTTTTTCTTTTTTTTCTTTTTTAAACCCGAACTGAACAAAGAAATCTTACGATCAAAGATATGGCAAGACAAGCCTATAAACCTGCTCTCTTCAGAAATTAATTTTGGTTTAACTGTAACTTTACAGACTGGGCCCATTTTCCTGCAATTCCAAGGGAATGCCACATCCAGGTGCCTTGCTCTTCTTTCTCCTGACTTGGTTATGCCTAGGCCCCAATATACATTCGCTTTCAGGTGTTGACCTCCTTTCCTTGCTTTCTTTACAAGTTTATGGGCTTCCTTAAATAAGTTACATTTAAAAGGTACTAAATAAAAAGGAGTGAATTGTCTGAAGGACCTGCATTATCAAGTACTGAGTCTGCTTCAGTTTGCTACTGAAGTTCCTGCTTAAATAGTTCTACGGAAGGACAAGATTGCTTCATAGGCTGAACCCAAACCATCCACACCGACTGCTGAGAACATTTTGTCTAGCAAGAAGTTTACTGAGAGCCACTGGTTTAACCTGGCAGAGTGAAATTCCTTTGGGAGCTCTAGCAGACAGGTCTGTCAGCCACATCTGTTGTTCCCCAATGTCAGAGCTACGAGAAAGAGGCACAAGCTCACCTCACCCTTCTCCAGGCCACTTCCACTAGAAGATTACTCTGAATGCTTGTTCAGTTTGCAATCCAGTTTCAAAGCCTTGCTTTTTGTCTCTGCATGCTTTCATTGTCTATATCACGATACTGGGGCATTAACCTGAGAACATGCATAGCCTGAGAACATGTATGGAAAAAACAGAGCGAGGTTTGAATGTCGTTTTTAGTATTACTTTCTAAAAGCCCCTCTGGGGCATCTGATGTTGGCATCGTATATTATCGCTACTTATTTTCATTGCATATAAATCACTCCATTTTATAAGCTACACTACCACTTTTCAGTGAGACCAAGTGTGCTTAGCACTATTTATGACAAAGATAAGGAATTCTTTTGGGTAGCTGAATAGTCGTGTTTTTAAAACGAAAAAGCTCCCCTACGCTTGAGGTCAAACACTTGAGGTTTGGTTTGTAAGGAAATCCAACTGAATTAAATAGACAGCAACTTAGAAAGAGTTCCTGACAGAGCTGGACCTGGGGTCTGTGCAATGGCTCCATACCAAACAGCAAAGGGCAGCTTCAGTGTCTGTCACCTTGTACACGGTGCAGGCTGGAGAGGGGTAAGAGGGTTTCTGCAGTTCAACATGATCCTGAATGCACACTCAGCTCTTTTTTTTTAATGCCTGGAAAACAACTCCGTTCTAGTCCCAGAGAAGGGGGAAACCCAACAAGCATTAAAGCACCAGAGCATTTCTAACACACTCCAACACTGTCAGCCACTCTGATCAAGGTATTAAGAGACCTGGCATTTTTATTAAGACATGATAAGATAAATGCAAGGACACTGCACACTAAATATTAAAGCTTTTAAAAACAGTTTTCTTTGGTATCAGATCTTGCAGGCTATCGATTTTTGCAGCCCAAGATGCAAATAATTCTTGGACTGAGTAATACAAGACAAACATGGACATCTGTCACAACTGCAGGCCACCTCCAAGAAGGGAGGCGTGTACAGAAGCAGAACTTGAAAAACTTGAAGGTAAACTAGCTTTCTCTCTTATCCATATTTTGAGTGGCCACACAAATTTAATGACAGACATCTGTATAAAAGATTATCCTTTAAAGACTATTTTTAAACCATGCTATCCTAAGATTAAGCCCAACTGAAACATACTGCTTTGAAGAGTTTGCTTCCTTGAGGCTTTGGCTGAAAGGCAGCACAGTTATTTTATCCTATTTAATTTAGGTATTTTTTCCTCACCCTTCTTTCAAAAGAGGTTTTGCCATCTCATGAATCTGTCTGTCTGTTTCTGGTCCTTTAGTTTAAGCCTCCTCTAAAGTGGCAGCTCTCTGTCTGCACACATCATCAGGATTTCTACAAAACCCAGAAAGTTAACACTCCTTGGAGGGGAAAAGCAGCAAGAAGGAAAGTGCACCTTGTGATTTCTCACAAACTTGTCAAGAGCCTTTCAATCTCAGGTCACTTTTGTGCATGACGGCTGGCAGAGAGATGAACCCTTTCCTTGGAGGATGGTTAAGGCTCTTCAGACTTTTTGATAGCGACCACGTTTATGTTTCAGAGATCCTCTCTTGCAAACAGTAAGGTAAATCCCATGGCATTCCCAAGCCTAAGAGTACTGATACATTAACTTTTCCATTGCAGAGAGGCAGAAAAGCCCTCTGTTCCCTGCTTTAACCATTCTTGTTTGCCACCAAACCCTCATCCAGAGGGTGAAACAGCAGCTCTGTAGAGACCATATCTGCATTAACAGCTAAACTGAAATGCAAGAAATTGAAGAATAAAACCAAATACCTCCAGGGACTCAAAGTCACATTTTGCTAAAGAGATCTCTCTTCTCCCAGAAAGTTTCTGCTTCTCAGAAAAACTGATTTTTTTTATCCCCAAAAAGGGCTAACTTCCCCCTGCCTCCAAGCTTTTAAGGATCATATACATTTATCTTACACAAAATTCTTTGGTACTGCCCTGGAAAAAAGCAGCAAAGTTTCATCTTGATACAATTTAGCTGGTATTTGGAACTTTTCACTTGGATCTGTAGCAAGAGATACATGGAGCTACAGGCCCACCCCACCCTAAAAACTACATTAGACCTTCCTGCATTTTTCAGTCCAGCTCTTTGGGGAAGCCAAGAGATGAAAAAAAAAAATATATATTTTTGTCACTGATAGTTATTGCAATCCTCTTTAAACACAAAAAAACCTGTCAACTTCTCCAAAACACACCCTGAATCTCCAAAGCTGTGCTTATTTCTTACACTTTTGGAAAAAGGTACCACTTCTGTTCTAACAAACCCATCAAATGTTATTCCCTTAAAGTCTCTCTATGGGGAAGGGCAAAAAAAAAAGCTAGTCATTTAAGAAGAAAGTAAATCAAAAGGGTTTGATTTTCCCAGTTTCAAGGCTCCTTGTAACCTCTTCTGTTATCCAGATTAGGTGCACTGATAAAAGAAACAGTAACTCTTTAAAAACTAATTTAGCTTTCAGGCAAAAAAAAGGAAAAAAGAAATACTCCATGACAGGATACGTTAAAGGAAGCCTCACTTTTTGTCTAAACTTTACAACAACTGCACTAAGCCACTAACAATTTGGTTTAAACTTAAAAATATTTTGTGCATTTTCATCAGCTTCACTTTGTGCTGTTGGATTACTGTGTTTCAGAAAAAAATACACAGAAATGCCAAAAAGATGCAAACTTGCTCTTCCCAGCAAGTGAATCCCACTCACTTTCACAAAACGTTCAAAGTCGTCTGGGAACAAGACGCTGTGCTCGCCAGTAAATCAAACACACTGAGGTATAAAAAGGAGAACAGGAAAAAGTTCTCTGCTGCAGCAGCAATTCAAAAAAACAAAAGTCCCCCCTCCCATGTCCCCACCCACAGAACTGCAGTATGGTCAAGAACACAAATTCTCTACAAACGCCTACGACCGTTTTCTCCGTTTAACAAGTCACATAGAGCCTTTTTTGGCTTAGTCTACAAGAATTCGCCACACAAACCACCTAATGTGCACAGCAACACTTGTTCGTGCATGAAACCCCATCGGGGGGAGAGGTAAAACGTTCTGAACTGTGAGTGTGTGGGGATGGGGAGGGGGCGAGAGACCAGGGAGGGAAGGGAGGACAATGAGGTAGATAGAATTTAACTTTACAGGCTCACTCCCTGCAGAAAAGACAAGTACATTCATCTGTAAAAAAATTAAAGATGAGGTAGGTTTGAATTAACGTTGTATTTTTTTCATTTTCTCTTAGAAGAATTTCCCTGAGACAGTTTCTTCCTAATTCAAACACAGATTAGAAGACAAGAATTCGATTGTTTCCAAAGTCGACCACAACAATCATGCCATCAGGGGTGACGGCTATACCTGAAGGACGGTCCATCTGACCAAAGCCGCTTCCCTGAGTGCCAAACTTGCATAAGAAGCTTCCATTTGACTCGAAGATCTGCACCCGGTGGTTCCTGGAGTCGGCCACGATGATGCGCCCCTCTTGATCCACCGCCACCCCCTGTGGGCGCAGGAACTGGCCGTTCCCGGTGCCCTCCGAGCCCAGAAAGCGTGCTGACTGGCAGTCGGGATGGATGACCAGAAGGCGATGGTTGTTGAAGTCTGTCACTACCAAGTGGCCCTCGTGATTGAAAGTCACACCTCTGGGGGAATCAAAGTGCTTCCAGAGTGCCCCTTCGAAGCCATACTTGTTAAGAAACACTCCGTCGGGCCCGAACAGCTGAACACGATGGTTCCTTGTGTCAGAGACCAGGATCTTGCCCTCTGCGTTGACGGCCACGTCCCATGGGTAATTGAATTGCCCGTTCTTTGTTCCTTTCTCCCCAAACTTCAGAATGAACTGCCCCTCAAACGTGAAGATCTGGATGCGATGATTGTCCTTGTCAGCCACAACAATCCTACGTGAGATGTCACAGGCCACACCAGCAGGGCGATCGAACTGGCCCGGCCGGGAGCCCAGCGTGCCAAACTTGTGATGGAAGGTCCCACATGGTTTGAACACCTGGATGCGGTTATTACTGCGGTCGGCAACAATGATGTAGCCTTCTTTGTCGACACTAACCCCCCAGGGGCGGCAGAGTTTGCCGTCGCTATCTCCCTCGCTGCCAAAAGAGAGCCCTGGCAGCCCAATGCCTATGTAGCTGCGCCCAGATTTCACCACAACTTTGAAGGGGCTGTTCTCAATGTGTTGGTTGCACATCATCACGGATACCAGGTGCTCTCCCTCTAGCTGTGGACGGTAGCTGACCAGGTAGGTCCCGTTCTGCTGATCACTGACGTCTGCCCCAAAAAGGTTTCCATCCGGGCCCATCACCACTGCAGAGATCATGTCACCCCCTGAAAGGCGAGGCTCACCATCATGGTCATAGCCTATCACTGTGAAAGAGGCCACCTTGCCCTGCAGCGCACGCTTGAGGCCTTCCCCAGTGGCTTTGGTCAGAGGAGCAAAAGCCCCGCTGCTGACGAAGCCCATTGATTTAATGGCCATATACAATGCCTGGTCAGGGGGGGTGAACATGATCCTGTCGTCTTCCTGTGGCTGGAGAAGGCCTCTCACATTCTTCAGCTCCTGCACCTGAGCCAGCATGCGGTCCCGAGCCAGAAGAATATCCATGGTACGACCTTCCTCCAGGACCTGCTGGACAGCACTAATTGTGTTGTCCAGCTTATTTAGGTTCTGACGTAACTTTTCAACTTGCAAGTAGAGTGACTTAGCCTTGACTTGACGAATCTTTTCCACCTTTGGTGGACACATGGGGGAGAGAAAAGCACACTTAGGTCAGGAAAGACAACCCGTAACACAGAAACATTTCATAATGTCACTCTTCTACATAAAAACCTGTTGTGCAGTTGTTGCAGCAAGTGGACACAGAACTACAGAACAAGCCTCTGAAAGCTGTGGTGGAGAGAAGCAGAAATGAGGAAAAACAACGATTTATCCAAATTCATATTACTGTTCTCTCCTGCCCTCCAGCCAAAATCACACATTCTTACACTGCAGATCTGCTGCATCACAGTGCCATTTGAAAGGAAGAGTCACTTGCTTACCAATAATCATTTGCTTCCTCAAATACTATTCTATTTTCTAGTTGCATGATAGATCATCTGAAGGTATGCCTTATTTAGATTCCAGGAGGACAGAGGTTACTGCAGGCTCTCAAAAAAGAGCAGAGGTTGAGGCTTCTCTAACCAGAATTGAGACCAATTTCAGGAAGAAGGTAGGCTGCTATCACACAAAGCTGAGGCCAGGAATCAGCATCAGCTAATGCACATGGGCTCTGTCATTCCCCTGGCTGCCAGAACTGTTTTCATGGGACTGGATAATACCAGACCTCTATCTCTAGGGATTTTTAGGGTCCAATTATTTTAGTATTTTCTTGCAACTACTGGCAGTCATGCCAAGCTAGTGCTTTGCAACAGGATACTTTATAATGAGAAGGCTGCTGCCAGTCCCTGCTTGGAGAACTGAAGCTCAAACAAAAATGGTTTGTTGCTGTTTTACATAAGCCTGTGCTTATCTTTACTTTTGAAAAACCACTTTAGACCATCTGGCAAAGACACCTGCCTTGCAAAACTAATGCAACATGTAATTGCTTTATTATTGCAAAAAATACATTTCCTTATACCTGCCTGGCTGCAGAACAATACCAGCAGAATATTTTAATGAGGGACAACTCACTGTCCGAAGACTCCTTGGTTACACACTTATAACAGGTGTACAAACATGCTATTTCATTTAAAGTTGAGGCACACACATTTTACCAAACTGTTAAAAAAAAAAAAGTGAGATGCTTCCTCCAATAGATTTAAAAAAAAATACTAATCTTAGGTCTCAGCTTAATCCTCGGCCTTAGCTTTGGTACCCAAAATTATTCACTAACACTCTTCACATGAGGGTTTAATACACTTTGTTTTTTTTTTTCCCCAGAATAATTTCCCACCACCATCACATTACCTTCTTAAAATAATGTTTTATAACTTGAGAGAACTTGCTCTGAGTGCAGACATCGCAATAAAGTGCATTTATGCGGCCTCTTGGGATATGAATCGCTTAGGGGCAGCTCTTACTTCTGTACTAGGAATACCTCAGAAGGCTGCCAAGCTTCTTGGGGAAGGCTAACAGTGTAAAGTGAACTCATCTCCCTCAATCCAAATACCTCAGAAAAAGCAGCACTAGAAGTACAGTAACTATATAAAGTGGATTTTTAATCTTGCCACTGACACCTATAAAAGAACTACAGCAAAACAAACTTCTTTTTTAGGGGATTAGACTCACTGTAGCTGGAGTAGTTCCATACAATAAACTCTCACCAGAGTGGTCACTTTGCTGGCAACAGATACTAGACCAGAAAAATTCCTGTTCCAGTCAATGTTGAAGGAAAAGAGGCAGGGAGAAGTACTAAAAAAAATTCTTGGCAGCATGTGCTTCACCAGCCACATGTACCTGCCACCCTGCCTTGCTCTGCTAGTACAGGCAGCAGCCACACCACACCTGGTTTCCGGACACACTTTACCTGGTATGACTGCGGATTATAGGAGCACTCCCAATTGACTCCTAAACTTCTCCCACACATTTTTGCTCCCCTATACCAGTACTAGCAACCATGTGGTCATAGTCAGTTTGACTCACTGATCTGAAAGACCTAATCCAACAGCAGATTGGGTTTCTGTTCAATTCTACGAGTGGGACTCAAAGGGCCAATCCAAACTAGTCTGTGCTAAACAAGCAGAGCCATGACCACTAAGTTACCTTTCTGGAATCAGAAACTTTCCTGTTACTTCCTTTCCTTCTCTCAAAATACTACACATGCATCGTGGCTGAAATGAGTGCAGGAGTTTGGGATTGTGCAGATACTCTTAATGGAGAGTATTCTTTTCTTCCACTAGTAGTGGGAAAAAAAAAATAATTCAGAAGGACACTACCTTGATTGAGAGCAAAGGAAGTTTTTAGGTGTGGGGACTGTGAAAGTTAGTCTTGCAGAATTTCTACTAATCTTTCTAAGGACACAGCATATACAGCTTTGCTCCTTTGTTTACGAAAAGTGGATCGTATAAGAAAACCTGTCTACTACATACCTAATTCTATAGAAACCTATTAAAGATGTTTTAAAGGCATTCTTTAAACAAGGTGTTTCTCCTGCGGTCAGTACTGGGATGAGGCATGGCTGCTGAGCCAGCAGAGGGAGCGCTCGCCCTGCCTGTGGGGCTGAGATTCTGGGAGGACACCCCAGGCCCCATAATATGCAAAACTGGCTGGTTTTTAAGAGGTACCTTCAGCACAAAACCAACCTGGGACAGAATCCAGCATCCTGCTACCTACAGAAAAATGAGTTTGCAGTAAACTGTAGTGTTTCAAATCAGTGTTCCTTGGGAGGATACCAGAATCTGGCCATGTACAAGTTAAAAAGCACATTTTGAAAAGACACTTGTCAGCAGTTCAAACCACAAGTGTAAGGGGCATACATACCTTCCAGAGCAGCTCGCACTCCCGCTATTCCAAGGCCTTCTTAAGTCTAGTAGTCACTGCTTTGACTTCAGACTGTACCACCTTCGCTTTCATCTCAACCTGCTCTGCCACAGCCTGGGCCTGTTCAATACTCAGCTGGGGGGGAAAAAAAAGACAGCACACTTAGGGCTCAACCAAACCAATGAGAAATGCACCAGAGGACAGCTGCTTACATTTCACAATGTCTTCAGGTGAAGGTATAAAGTGACAACTGTTGGTTTTTTACCAAGCCTTTGCCCATTTCATACATCAGAGCCTGAAAACTGACATTTAAAATATATATATATACACATTATTACATGGAGTTTATACCTTCACTGTACCATGCACTAACACCACAGGACTAAATTCCCTCTGCAGTTCCAGCAAGCAACTAGTATGAAACCAAGAGACACACACAAAAATTTACACTAATGTTTTCCTACATATACAGAACCCAAAGTTTGTCTTGTCCCTTAAAAAAGTTCAAACCATTGTTGTTGTGTGACGGTTCTACTTCTGGTAAGAAATGAGACTGTAGGGAATAAACTGTTTATCTATGCATATGAGCTGATGCACAGAAATACCCCTAACAGAATTTGAAGGTAATAAGATTGAAAAGAAAAAACAAAGATTAGATGGATACAATCAAAAAGCATTAATATAGTTATTCACACCTTGGATAGAGACCAAATTCTTTCCAATATAACCTTGTAATACTACTATTTTAAAAATATGCTGTAGTATAATTCTGTAAGTATGCAGAATGCATCTGGAAGGAACATGTAATCATCTAAACCTCTTTTATCCCCACAAATTAAAAATTGTTTTCTTAGAAGTCCTTCCCAAACTGCTCCCAGTTTCACAAAATATTATAGAAAATGGCATAAAACCAAACACAAGATAAAGAGTAGGCAAATCTGAAGGATCACAATTCCCAACGGAAAAGGTTCGATAGCATCAGTTAACTCAATCTTTTCAACACCTCTGTCATATAGTGAACCAAGACTTACTTTTTTCACAAGCTTGGCACAGTATTTTATTTCTAGAATTTAATAATGTGTGGCATACACAAGACATCTCAACCTCTACCAACACACTAAGCATGTCTGTAGCAGCTTGACAAGCAAGAATTTAAGTTGTTGACAGCTAAGAACGTAACTCACACACCTTCATTTTCCACATTATATACTGAAAGCCATGGAAATAGCCATTGGTATTTGTTTTTAAATACAGCATTTCAGATGAACTTTACAACACCTTTCCCTCATTCTGGTCTCTAAAACCAGATTTCACCTTTCAAGAACTCCATCATAGCAGGAGAGGTACTAATTCCCTTTGGATGCTGTGATCTTTCACCTGCAGGAACCAGTTACGAAAGGGCAAGTAGCTATACTCAACAGCACAAGGTTGGCTACTAACAGCTCACGTCATCATCTGGATTTATTTCTACTTGCTTGAGCCTGAACAGCTCAGATCAGTGAAGGATGCCCAAAACACTAAGGCTCTAGTATTGTCCAGGATGTTGGCAAAATTTTGGTAAATTTCAGATGATCCTGCACTCTGACAAAGCAGGCTAGAACAGCCTGGGAA
Organism: Antrostomus carolinensis; assembly: GCF_000700745.2. NCBI lineage: Eukaryota > Metazoa > Chordata > Aves > Caprimulgiformes > Caprimulgidae > Antrostomus > Antrostomus carolinensis. Next base: position 34,308 of record NW_010312268.1, read on the forward strand.
GGCTGAGCAGCATCACACACACAGCAAGCAGGCAGTGGTACAGTGGAGGGGGGAATCACAATAGGCAAGTTAGCTATCTGAAGCAAAAGCCAAGAGCTTTAAACAACTTTGGGGAGCCTTCTTTACCCTGAAATAGCTTGTTCTCTTTGATTACTCTAAGATATCACAGCTCTGACATGCCATGATAACTCTCTCCTGCTGTTCTGTAGGCATTTCCTGTTCAGAACTTGTCTTGGAGAGGTCAACGTTTTAGGAAACATGTTAAGCAGTAGCATTTCTTGTTCTGACCAGACACCAAACAATCTTTTTAACAATAAATCCTTTTAAATAAAAACAGCTTTTACGATGCACTCTCCTCATGGTGTGTTGTAATTATTCCAGTGCTAGCAAATTAGATGGTCAGTCAGTTCACATGCTTGGGAAACAGAAGACAAGGCTTGTGTTTCACAAACTATCACTTCGGGTTACTGAATTTGAGATGGAGAACAACTTGTTTGCTTCCTACTGTTGGCCCATACAGTAAATGGCCTATTTACAGCTCTACCTATTCACTCGTGACTTCTCAGTGGCCCAAAGATGGCCAGTACCAATCCCCACTCTATTAGAGATGTCACCATTGCCTTGTGTTAAAAAAACAAATAAAGGACTTTCTAATGTACCTCGTAAACTTTAGGCTGAAACTGCTAATTCCAATTCCTCAGAGTAAAATTTAAGTAACAACAGTGTTTGTGCAGGTGCTATGTTCCAGAGGGCCACAACAAAAGGAAACCTTGCAAACAGAGTTTCCAGTGGGGAAGCAATGCAGACATCCACCACTAGCTATTGCTACCAGCACATTTTCAGAATTTCTTGCTCTTCTCTATAAAACTACCCAAGTAGCAACAAACAACATTCAAAACACAGACTTAAGGAGAAGAGGACAATGGCATGCACTATTACCTGTACTTTCAGATTTCAAAGCATTTAATGAGGATTATTAAACATGCAAGTCTCCGTTTTCATTCTCTGGGCATCTTGTACAAACAGAAAAGGCTACTTTGGTAACACCTCAAGGCAGCGATGCCTGCAATTCCTACAACATTTTACATCTAATCAGACCTAGCTCTGCATAAACACACCCCTATGCAAAGTGTCACTAGCACCCAGGGTGCCAGTATCTACACACAACCCGCTAAACCAGATGTTCATTTCCAGGACAAGACACCAGACACAGGCATGCCTGGCCAGTTCCTACATGCTCCAGCAGTCTGAGCAAGAGGTGAAGAGTAAAGCTGTATTGGACCTCAGGTGTCTTTTGCGAGCCCCCTTCAGGTGGGCACATCTTTAGCTATATTTAACCACCTGAGAGGGAAAAAAAAACCCCAAAACCTAGTGATGAAGCAGCTTGCTACAGTGGCTCTGACACAGCAACTGATGGTACAACACAGAGCTATGAAGAAACCAACTGCAAGAGACAGAAAGAGCAAAGTAGTATCATAGAACTTCGCTGCACTCCTGGATATTTGGGCTGACTACAGAGGGGCCCAAATCAGCATTTGCTTTTTTATAGACCGGCATTTTTCAGTCATTTTTCACATTTCCTGACTTCTACTGGACATTAGGAACTGGAGTCTCAAGTTAACAAAAAGCTTTCTACAATTTAATATTAATATTTCTATGAAATATTTAAATGTAATATTCTAGAAATATCACTATTCCCAAGTTTCCATTACTGTTACCTTTTTAAATGAAAAAATATGAATCAGAAGTATACAACACTCTGGGAGAAAGAAAAACCATTACAAAGCATGTGCTCTGACGGACTACAAACAAGAAATGCAGAGCTACTGGCAAGGTGCTGATACCCTCTCTGCATGGTTTCCACAGTCCAATACCCAAATTAAAACCAGTACATCCACACAGCACACTGTTTATTTAAAGAGGCCAACTTACGTCTCTGAAACAGCACAGTCTGTTAATCCAGATGCTGAGCCACAATGTTGGATTCTAACAATTCAGTTCAGAAAATTATTCATTTGAACACGCTGCCACCCAACATGCCACTGTGGCAACGCCAAGAGATGTGTAACGGCTGCTTATGGCAACTGTACTGCAACCCAACAATGCTGGCTTGCACGAGCATTTCTGAAAAGGTCCTTCGGATTTTTCATTTCATCCATCCAAAGATGGGAGGAAGTACAGTTTTTCAGGCATTAATTTGAATATTTAAGTTTGCTAATCCAAGTTTTCCAATGAAGGTGCAAATCTCTGGAGAGAAAATTCAAACTTGAAAGTAAACTTTGTTTTTTTCAGAGGAATCCTTCAGTAATTCAAGGGTGAATGGACCACAGGTGATGGCTAAAGAACCTTAAATACACACTTCTCTACCTCAGCATGGAGGGATTTACACTTTAAACATTAAGGAATTTAAGAGTAAGTTAATCCTACTTAGAGGGGGGAAAAAGCTTTGAGATTCATATTCTCTGGCAAACCCTCTCTAGACTTTAAAAGCACATTAAATACAAAAAAATTAAGGAAATATTTCCTTATATCTCAAGGTAGCCTTCTTTCACTAAATGCTAAAGGTGTTCCATCCATAAATAGTTTCAGTTCAGATACAGAAGGCTTGTTTCAAAGAACTTTTCCAACTACTTATCATTGTTTCAGAGCAGGATAAAGCAATCGGGACATAACAGTCAACTTTCTCCAGCATCAAGAACTGGACATAAACCTCCTAATGTTCTTATACTAGAAAAAAAATAATTGGAAGATCCTAAACAAAAGTCTAGTTGTACTAAAGATACCAGGATTAATAGTCTTAGCAGTGGCTTTGCAGTCATATTGGTGCAGCTATAGCACAAATCACAGTACTTGGACCAATTTAAGTGTTTCAGCCTAAAAAGTGTAAAATGCTAAAAAAAGTCTCACTTAAAGAAAAATTCTCACATAAAGAGAATTTTAAAAGACGCTTTGATGGGGGGGAGGGCTAGAGGTCAGGTTAACTCATCAGAAACCAACAAACAGTCACTTTGGTTTGTACTGCAAGAATAGACTTTTTGCCTGAAGTTTTAGGCAGAGCAGTAGTTGGACAGTGACACGTGTCAAATCCATCTTCCCCGGTAACCATCTGCTCATACGTTACACTAAGGAGCTCACTCGAACACAACACAAAACAATCACTAGGAAGTACAAAGATATTCAGCCTCTGTTGATGTAAATCCTAGGTTTAAGAAAAGCACAATTCACTCCATTTTGTCCACAAAGCTTCATTTCAGATTCTTAAACCTGCAAAAGCCTGACTTCAAAGCCACGCACAAGGGTGCCTGAGCTAACTCAATGTGACAACTCCAGAACAATTCCATGCAACACAGCGGTGCCATCCTTCTCAGGTATCGACCTCCAGGCAGCACAGATCCGTCTGGCAACCCACAGGGAAGCTTCCACTGAAGGACAGAGGCTCAAGGCAACAGATCAGCTTCCTCCTTTGGTTGGCCGTACCTCCCTCCCCCTTTTCCCCAGAGCAAAAGTCTTAATTTACTTCATACCACCTCCTCCACAATTTAGGAGAGAAAAGGCATTGCCTTAACAGCTGGCCCACCTTGCCACCAGCTCCTAAACCTCTCATGCTGGTAGATAGGAGAGCGGGTCCCTCTGTCCTGCGCGTGACCAGTCCCTCTGCACTAATTTACATATGGAAGCCCGCGCTGTCAAACATCCCAGAAAAAACAACTACAGGCTCAGCTAGCAAAGAATTTTGTTTTCTAATAAAGCCACTTTTAAGACAACTGTCATGAACAGATCAAATTTTATCACATTCACCTGGAAATTGACCCTAAATGGCAATAAGGACTCAAGGCTTTACTGTTACGCAAGTGCATTAGGTTACACTCACACATACATACATATATACAATTACACATGTATAGATGTATTTTAAGAACATGACATTTTGAAGAAGCCATCTATCTTTCATCATAACAGATTTACGTCCAGTTTGTAGCCTGGTCCTTGGAAAAAATTCTGGAAGAAGACATCTAAGTGTGCACTTTCGTGAGGTAAAACAAGGCAGCAGGACAAGGTCCCCCATATAGAAAGGCAGCAGTCCTGCCTCCCCCCACCCCATTAATCCAATGTCATCTTTGGCTTTCATATCATCCTGTGAATCAATTCAAGTCTCTGAAAAGACTAGAAAAGTATCCCAGCAAGGAGGATAGCTTTCCACTGAGACAAGAAAGAGGTCCTATAAGCAACAGCATTGGGCGTTCCCATCCCATTCCCTGGCACCATCGACAGTCCTGGTAGCACTGCAATGACCCAGCCAAAAGGTAATCCTACAGAAAGATTACCCTGTCAGCTGGATCAGCTCACTGCTCAGGCACACAAGTTCTTGTGTTAGGAACAGGCTTAGAAATGCATGATCCAGGCCAGGACCAGTGCAGCACAGGGCAGCAGGGGAAGCTTTCTATAGCTGCAGAACCTCACCGGGGAAAAAGCAGCAAGCCTCATGCTGCCAGGGTTACTATTTCTTACAGAGGACTTCAACTCCTTTGAAAAGTGAGGTTTGGACTTTTCAGGAGTGACAGACTAGATCAGGCTTCAGTGGATCAAGAGGCTGAAATGTATCCCAACTCACAGCATTTTTTTTTTTAAATCTGAAAAACAATCTTTCCTCTAAAGCCGCAGGAAGAGTTTAAATAAACATTTCTTCCTAAAAGCCTTCAACTTTGGTTAACCAGATACTCTCCAGCCAGTTGACTCAATGCTTGATTTCCTCTCTCATGCAATGCCCTTCAAATTCCACCTTTTCCCCTTTACTCCCAACTACTTCCTCATCCATCCTCAACCTCTCATGTCAGTCAGAGAGCTATCACTTCCAGAGCCTATTAAGAAAGAGTTACTAGTACAGCAGTATGAATCAGTCTCACTAAGGAGTGTTACTACACCGTATTACTTTTCAAGCCTCTTCAAGCTCCAGTCTATGTTCCTCATATTGCAGCTTCTACTGGCATTTAATTCCCTGTTGACTGTTTTCAAACTTCAAGAAAAGCACTCCAGCAAATTTCTTTTCATTTAGAGTCTAGTTACTTTAGTGTTTGTTTTAAATTCATGCTGACATGCTGTCTCCTCCCTAGGATAAATATACAGCTTCACAGCCCTACTGTCCCAAGAACAAGGAAAGCTCTGCTCCATGAAAACTTCCTTATGCAGCAGGCTCACTGCATCAGCTTTGGAGTCAGGCACCTCTACCTCTGCTTTTGACTACATCCTATGCTACTCCAGCTGTTGCTGATGTTGCTTAGGCAGCAGATGTCTTGAGTTGTACAGTCTTCCCATTCCTGCATGTGCATGCAGACTACCACCTCCTCAGCTTCTTCACTGATTTGCTCACTCGCTGCCCCTTTTCTGTACAGCAGCCCAGATTAGAAAGACCACTAACCTATGAATCACCTCAGTTCTATAAAAGCACAGATTATTTTACAGACTCTACACAAGCTGCCCAGTTAATGCTTCCAAGACAGCCTCTTAACCTGGATGGGCTGTAGCTATACCAGGGCAAAACTGCACAAACTAAGTTCAGCTCTGCAGCTTGTTGGAGTTACATGAGGGTAGCCAGTACCACCCACCCTTCACCTGTACCATCATAAAGTAGTCAGCTCTCCACAATGGCAGGAGCCTCCAACATAAAAGCCAGAAGAAAATGGAGGGGAATGAGTAAAGTAAACCCAGTGGGAAGCAAGCAGGCACAAAAGCATTCATGCAATAGTAGCAGAGTGGTACCCTATGATATTCTGCTAGTTTTTACTCCAAGAGATCCAAGAGACAGTCCCTTCTTAGAAGATTTATCTGCACCAGTTAGATGATTAAGAGCCCTGGAGGTCAACAGCAGTAATTTAATTACTAACAGACAAACCCTTGTCTAAGACAGCCTGGAGAAGTTCAAAACGCTGCACCAGTGAGGTTCTTTAAACTAGTATGATCCCGTTCTTCTTGCTCATTTTGGGGACATGCAAAATGTTTCAGTATGGGTTCTGCTAAATGGTCTTATGATCCAATTTAAGACAAACCTGGGAAGAAACTCAGGTTTGCAGGATTCTGTCTTAAGACGGCATTTTAAACTAGCCATCCAGCTCCAAAAACTTGGTGTTTGCTGTTCTGTTGTAACAAGTTAACAACACAAGCTAAAGGGAGACATCAGCAACAGTTTAATATCTGTACTTATTATTTCATCCACAGGTACAAAGACTTAAGGAGAGAAAAGTTAGCTGCTCTCATCCCACTGAACAAGCTTAAAGTTATAGCTATCTGACAGGTTAAAGCTATGGCTTTTTCTCACTTCGCAGTGAAGCAGAAACATTGTCACATCACAGAAACAGATCCAACTTCAAAACAGCCAGTCCCCAAGACAAACAGGCCCTACATCTAGTAACCTGCCCAGAGTACACAGGAATTCCGTAGTGCTGTAGCAAAGTGAGCCAGGAGAGACTGAAGGATCAGTCACTGCCAACAGCAATGGAAAGCAACACTTAACAGATTTTATTTAGCAAGAAAATTTAAAAGACCCACTCAATTCTCATCTACTAGAAACAAGCAACAATGACCAGACAACCGGTTTGTTTGGGGTTTTTATTTATTATTGTTTGTACCATGCATGTGCCAGAAAAGCACATCCAAATCAGAAAGTAAGTTTACTTCCTATACATGGCATTCTATCAATGTTTATTAAAAAAAAAAAATCTTATTAGTAAATCACATAGAAGTGTTGAGTTTCAGAATATTGAGCTTAAATCTAGAGCATTTGAGGCTAACAAAACTAGGAAGCAGTAGTGTGGAGATTCCCAGTATGCTTTCCCCATCCACAGTCTCTTTATACATGTAAAACTACTGCTAATATCATATAATAGTTATTACTAGATATTATTCTGCAAAAGTAACTATCTACATATCCCTGCAAATTAGCTCCCTGTGTAAATTCCTCCTGTAGTCTGAAGCACTGTACTACCTTCTTCTAGTCCTTGCCCAGTATTCATATTTGCATCCTAAAACACAGCCGAGGTAGGATGCAGTAACAGGCAGTTATAGGATGCACCTGTGTGTACAGAGTAATCTTTGTATGGAGATAGCTCCAGAGTCTCTGTACAGGTAGGTTAAAAGTTTCACACTAATCCAACAGCTGATTAGTATTTTATACTTGGTGGCAACAGTGAAGACATAACCAGAGTCACAGGTACACCACAGTGCTAGATACCGTACAGGCATGAAAGACCGCTGAAAATAAGCCTCAGTTGTAAAAACAAAGCCAGGCTTAGCACTGCTATACAAGATGAGAACTTCCTTCAAAATGCTTCACGCTTAAGTGCATTTGTACAGAGCTTCATATATATTGTGATTTACATGACAGGATTATGCTGCAAGAATGCAAAATTCATATAACAGCACTTTTGTTTTCAGCTCCACAGTCACTTCTGTCAGAGATCTGAGAGAACAGAAGGGGTGAGAAGACTGACAGCAGAAGCAGAGAGCTTTATGCCTTGACACCTTGCCCTGTAACAGACAAGCTGTGGGGGGAAGAAGGAGGGGGAAATAAAGTACTCAAGTTGGGAGTATCTTACTTGAATAGCCTGTCGTCCTTGCTGAGCATCTGCCAGGAGCTGAATGGTGAGAGTCCTGGAATCCTGGAGGGCATCTTGGAGGTAGATAAAGCTGTGACCCACATGTCGTCCCATGGTACATTCCCGACATATGGGGACAGAACAGGTATCACAGTAGAAATGCAGTACCTAGAAGGACAAAAAAAAATTAAAATGAAATTCTGCAGCACTGTCTAACAAAGAATTAAAGAGAAAATAGTGCCAGGATGAAAAAAATCCAACGGCTCATCTATACAGGAGATAGTTAGAGGCAGTATCAATAGGCAAAGTCTTCACAATGGTTTCTCCACAAAGGAAGAGCTATCCCTTCCAGTAAGCTCCAAATCATACTCTAACAGTTAGATGGATGTGTCATTGTTTTCTTTGCAATACAATACTAGGAAGAGTGTCCACATCAGCTCCTCTTAAGAGCGGAAGCCATCTGCCAACACTTGCAGATTGGAGATGTCATCTATGGCAAGTTTCAGGTGAAGACTTTTCCTGCATACACAAACACCACATTCTCTTAAGTGGGTCATTTAATAATCACTGCACTGGAGAACTGCAGCACCACCACACCCACCTCCCAGAAGGGGGAAAACAAAGTATGCATGCTGAGAACCATCCTCTTTTTTTTTCCCCCTCCCTCCAAAATACATAAATGCCTTATGCTCAGGGTAGTGACAGTATTAGGCAAGACTCCCCCTTGCCACTCCCAACAGCAAAGCAAAAAACCTTTGTCATGAGATAGCATTTCTATGCCAGTGAGACAGAGATGCTGAAGTTGGAGAACAAGACTGAACGTTGGCACGTCCATCAGAGCATCAGAATGCTACAGTGAACTGTGGGCAACCACTAGAGCTCCATTCTATTCACAAAGCACTTAAAACCCCTGTATTCCAATCACAATGAAAGTCTTGCACAAAATGTGAGCCTAGGAAGCTGGATCCATTCACCAGCCGTAACTGTTCCCATTCCACCCAGTAGAGGGAAGCAGCACACAGAAATAGCATCTTTCATGGATGTTTTCTTAGAGGCAAGCAGTGATCAGCTGCTTTGTTTTCAAAGATGCAAGTAAAGGAGTACAATACTTCAACAGAAGAAAGTTCTGTATTCAAAGTCTTGCTCTGAACTACATACACTATTTTGGTTAGAGTGTAATGATAGAAAATCCAGATTACCATGGAAGAGTCAAAAATCCACTATACAATGGCAAACAATGATCCATACTACAAACAGTTTTTCCATCACCAACCAGCTATTTGAAATCTACCTCAGAAAGGAGCAAGAGCAGAACAAAGACTGGACAAGTGTTTGATATGTCTGTCTTCTCACAGCTGTCATCCAGCCACTCCCGATTCCAGCTAACAGTTTGTGATACGGTGCATAACATCCCCCTTTCCATTCTCCCTCAAAGAAAGGGGGAGGACAGGACAGGTGATTCCCTCAGATTGCCTGTGCTGCATAAAGTGACATTTTAAGCTCCTATAAGCGCAACAGCTGAAGTGGTACATGGATTAATTTCTCAGAGAGGTATGCGTGCGTTTGTGCTCACATGTCAGATTTTACTACCTCCCCTTCTTTTTTTTTTTTTTTTTTTTTAAAAAAAA